>NW_012117932.1:1774043-1823950 GCF_000951035.1 Colobus angolensis palliatus | reverse complement strand
TTTTCTAGAGTTTGGGTGTGTTTATTCGTTGTATTTTGAATGAACCTTAAAGGAATGCAGCATGCCATACTGAATGTGCATCATGTATACAAGTATCTTAGTATCAAATCAGAGGTTTTCGTTTCACACTCAGCTTATTTTAGGAAACATTTATTGCTCTGTTCATAGTGAATCCGATTGATTAATTGATTGTTTTATTCCCTGCATATGTTTTTATGTCTTTAGTACCAACCCTCTTAAGGAAGAAGTGCAAGAATTTTCTCTTATAATCCTCTCATTTGTGACTATTCTTATCTTGGTAATTTTTGACACTATCCACAGTATAGTTATATGTTACATGCCTTGTGTTTTTTAAAGCTTAAAATTGGATATGCATTGCTGTAACTCAAGCATGCTTTCATTGCTTTGTTCCCTAGTTCAAACTATGTTTTAACTGATGAACAATCACTTTGGATTGAAGATACTACAAAATCAGTTTATCAAGTAAGTTCAACACGCAACAAACCCATGATTGAAAAAATGGAAATTTAGGATTTTCTTTGTTTCAGCCCCAAATAGGAAAATAAGGATAAAGTTAAGCTCAGGTACAAGACCACAAACACTCCTTGGTTCTCTGCCTACAAACCACTCCTATGATGCAGAAAGTTGTTGAAAGCTTAGTATATTCTTTCTAATCACAGCTACTATCTGAAAACCCCCCCGATGGAGAAAGATTTTCAAAGATGGTAGAGGTATGTGTTTTTTATGTTTATATCCTCTTCTTAGCACGAAATAGAATTTCAGAGGATTCCATTAACCAAAATGCAATCTCTCTGTTTTTCCCAGCATATATTAAACACTGAAGAAAACTGGAACTCATGGAAAAATGAAGGTTGCCCAAGTTTTGTGAAAGAAAGGTAAATACATACTCATCACAAGAACGATGAGAAAAGCTTTTGAAAATATGCTCCGATGCAACTATAGCGTGTAAAGATACATGTATATATTTCATATAAAAAATGTAAGGTGAACTCGGTAAGAGTACAACCACTTTGATTTACCTCTGTATTTTTTTTACCTCATAAATTTATTGTCATTAAATTCCTGGAACAAACATCTATATTATTGAGAAGAATACTGTATATCTACTCCATGTAATTTGCCCTATAATGTGGCATTTTTGTCTTATATCTGATAATTGTTCTATCATAATATGAAGTTTTCTTTTTTTTTTGAGATGGAATCTCACTGTCAGGCTGGAATCCAGTGGCGCAATCTCGGCTCACTGCAGCCTCCGCCTCTTGGGTTCAAGCGATTCTCATGTGTCAGCCTCCCGAGTTGCTGGGATTACAGGCACCTACCACCATGTCTGGCTAATTTTTGTATTTTTGTAGTGACAGGGTTTCACCATGTTGGCCAGGCTGGTCTCAAACTCCTCCTCAGCCCGTCAAAGTGCTGGGATTACAGGCATGAACCACCATGCCCAGCCAGTTTTCATCTTTTTTAAGAGGAAAACAATAACTAAATTTTATTTTACATTAAACATTCTTCTATTTCTGCTATCCATTTGTAATTCAAAAAATAGTGTATGTTTTTTTCACCACAGAACATCAGATACCAAACCTACGAGAATAATTCGGAAGAGAACAGCACCCGAGGACTTCCTAGGGAAAGGACCCAGCAAAAAAATTCTGATGGGAAAGTAGGTGAACTTGTCTTCATGTGGAATGTTCTTATTTTTATATTTTAAAGATGTTACTATAAGAACTCTCCATCCAAAATACAATATGAATTTGTTTGGTATGCACATAGATAGCCAAAGCAAACCGCACTCTCTATACTGCCCGTTGTGTAGGTTCACGCACCAGATAAAACCTTCATTTTGTCTCCAGTTTCCAAAATCTGTGTCTCTCGGCTGTGCCGTTTTTTCTGTTTCAGACAGTAGGATTGTTTAGATTGATGAAGCTCACTTCTAATTGTTGCAAGGTACCATAATCCTTGAGTTCTCTTACCTTCCAGTTAATTAATCACTGCTTTAGATTGTGCTTGAATATTTTTAGAAAAAATTAAAGATTATCTAATTATCATTAGTCATAATTATAATTAATGATTATATGTTCATATAGAGAATAATTTTAGGTATTTTAAATACCAATAATTATTGAGAAAAGTAAAACTCATACTATCAACATCCCCAAATCCACTGTGTACATTGTATTGTTTTTCTATTCAGTTTCAAGGCACATAAGGATAGTGTCCATAAAAAACGTATTTATTTCTGTGTCTATTTTGTAGTGAGGAGTTAACAAGGCTTTGGAATCTTTGTCCTGATAACATGGAAGCCTGTAAATCAGAGACAAGGCAAGTTGAACATTTTTCAAATGAAGTGTTGCTTTTATCAAGTGTTGAGTAGAATGGAGCCTTTTCTCAGCTGTGATCAGAGCTCAAACGAAATTTAAAAGTTTATTGTGGTTGACTTTTGGCACAGCAGAGTATAACTTCCCACCATAAAACTCCTCGAAGTGCTGATAATTTTAGAAATCACAAAAAAATAAAGATTCACAAAAGGAATCAAAACTACAAACAGAAGAGTAAGCCTATGAACAGAATATGGTTCTAGGGCAGCAGTACTAATGATTCCCAGCTTTGAGAACCAGGGAACTTGGGTTTTGTTTTTTGTTTTTTTTGAGACGGAGTCTCACTCTGTCGCCCAGGGTGGAGTGCAGTGGCGTGATCTCGGCTCACTTCAAGCTCCACCTCCTGGGTTCACGCCACTCTCCTGCCTCAGCCTCCCGAGTAGCTGGGACTACAGGCTCCTGCCACCACGCCCAGCTAATTTTTTGTATTTTTAGTAGAGATTGGGTTTCACCGTGTTATCCAGGATGGTCTCGATCTCCTGACCTTGTGATCTGCCTGCCTCGGCCTCCCAGAGTGCTTGGATTACAGGTGTGAGCCACCGCGCCCAGCCGAACTTGGGTTTTAATAGTCACAAAAGGACAGAAAGGCCTTAGGCCTGCATGAATTTGTGAGCGAGTTTCCCCTGAACAAAGCTGAAATTGTTGAAGCACTACACATCTGTAAAAGAAGGGCAGGGTGGGGATATGCTCCCTGGCACAGGAAACAAGCTTATCGGTTTTTACCAACACATAGGTTACAGGAAAAAGTATTCCCTGAGAAATTGTCCCGTAAGTCTGCTCTCTTGCAGTCTTACAGTTTAAATTTTTCCTATCAGCAATGTAAAGGAACCCTCAAGCTAAGACAGTGAACTAGAAAGTCCCATGCTGGCAATAAAAATCTTTCTGAAGGTCACCCCTTCAACCCAAACTAAACAAGATTCCCACACATAAAAATCTAAAGATTACATTCACAAGGTTGTTAAAAAAAAATAAAACCCAAAGATAAGTTCACCATCCAAACTTACAAAACTTTCAGGGAAATAGTCCACCATGAGCAAGATTGGCAAACAGAACAAGCAACAGAAGTTGGCCACTTTAGATAATAAAACCATAAAATAAAGGCTGTAAAATAAGTATATTTCTGAAAATTAAGACAAAATAAGGAATTGAAAACACAGGAATATGACACTATCAAAAAGGACTAGGCAGACTTTAAAAACAAGTAATACTTCTAGAAACGAGAAAATATAGTCACTGAACTTGCAAAATGGCCAGGTTTAATAGCAGTCTAGACATAGGTAAAGTAAGAATTAATGGGTTAATTAATGATTGAGAAATCACCCAGAAAGCAATACAGAAGGGGCAGAGTTAGAAACGATGACTTAATGATAGTTGAGGAGGTCCAGCAAACATCTAATGGCAGAAAGAAATAATAGCGAATGGGAAAGAGGCAATAATTGAGTTAATTATTAAGAATAGGCATTAATTCATAGGTTCAAGAAGTATAATACTTAAGGAGGATAAACCAAACAAATCCATATCTCTGTACATGATAATAAAGTCACCAGAGAGAAAACAAACCTACAGAGGAGCACAGGTAAACTAACAGTTGGCTTAAAGAATAACCAAAGAAATCAGAAGACAGTGGGATGCGTGTTTGAAAATGTCTTTCGCATTCTCTCTTATTTCTTCTGCCATTAGATGTTTGCTGGACCTCCTCAACTATCATTAACTCATTGTTTCCAACTCTTGCTCCTTCTGTATTGCTTTCTGGGTGATTTCTTAATCATTAATCCATTAATTCTTGCTTTTCCTATGTCTAGTCTGCTATTAAACCTGCCCATTTTGTAAATTCAATGAGTATATTTTCTCATTTCTAGAAGTATTACTTTTTCAACATTTCAACTCAGAAATTCTGTAACAAGTTAAACAGTTGTGGTTAATTGAGTAATTGACTAAAACTATGAGAAATTATCAACAGTCCCTAGTGAAAAAGCTGTCTTAAGGAAACTGAACCCAGAAAGAAGTAAACTGCAGAAAGGATTACTGTGTAGACACTTTGGTAAACAAGAAGAAATCTGAATAAATCTTATCAAGAATTCATTGTATAAAATAGTAATTATTATTTAGGGTTATTTTAAAAGGTAAACTTGCTAAAAGTGACATGTAAGACAAGGGGTAGTCAGAATTAAAGAATGTTATGGTCAAGTCAAACATGCTTGTAAAGTATGTGAAAGAAATGGAATATGTAATTTTTAAATAAATTGAGGGGTAAAAAAGGTAAATACAGAAAATGTAAGCAAGTAAATAGAAAGTAGGAGAGGAGAAAAAAAGCTCAGAAAACACAACAGAAAGTACAAAACAGTATGGTTAAATTCAAATATAAATGGAAATGGACTTTCTGGCTCAAAGACAGAAATTGGTGTTATATTTTAAAGATCCATCGGCCAGGCGCGGTGGCTCACACCTGTAATCCCAGCACTTTGGGAAGCCTAGGCAGGGAGATCACGAGGTCAGGAGATCGAGACCATCCTGGCTAACACGGTGAAACCCCGTCTCTACTAAAAATACAAAAAATTAGCTGGGCATGGTGGTGGGCGCCTGTAGTCCCAGCTACTTGGGAGGCTGAGGCAGAAGAATGGTGTGAACCCAGAAGGCAGAGCTTGCAGTGAGCCGAGATTGCGCCACTGCACTGCAGCCTGGGCAACAGAGTGAGACTCCATCTCAAAAAAAAAAAAAAGATCCATCTAATCCATCTATATGTTTATAAGAAATATACCTTAAAAATAAAGATATGGAAGGGTTGAAACTGAAAGAACTTTTAAAAGATGTAAATTTTAAAAGGCATAGTTATATTGAGATCACACAGAAAAGACTTAAAAGCAGAGAGCATTATTAAAAATAAAGGCAATCACTGCATAAAGATAAAAGGAAAAAAATAGAAATACACACATTTTAAACTTTATTTTCTAAGAATGTGTTCTCAAAAATTTGACAAAATTAGAATGAGAAGTTGACCCAGGTCAGTTTTCACCAGCCACCACCCAGAAAACCTACCATCTAGTAGGATTTTGACAGACCTTTCTCAGAATTTAATAAATTTTGGTGGAAAAAACTTAGTGTAATACATTTAGAATTTAACAAAATAATTAACAGGCTTGGTCTTACAGAAACCGCAATTTTGTAAATTATATATGAATAACAAAAGCAAAAATACTTAAAACTCCTTTAAATACACTTCTAAATAATCCTTGAATCAAAGAATAAATCATAATGGAAATTAGAAAATGTAGAGCTAAATGACAGTGAAAACACTACATATTCAGACTTTGAGATCTAACTCAGTAGAACACAGAAGAGAAATGTATAGCCTTAAGTGTTTACACTTTCAAAAAGAATGAAATCTAAAAACCAAGCTAAGTAAGAGTCTAACACTGAGAGTCATTCAGAAGAAAAGTAAACTTACAGAAGTAGAAAGTAAAAGATTAGAAATCAGTAAAAATAGCCAACAAACAATGGAGATCAACAAAATCAAAAGATTTTTTTAAGACCAAGAAAAATAGATAAAATTCTAGCACAATTGATAAATAAAATTAGATTCCTACCAAATCTATGAGAGTAAATCAATCCAGTAGAAAAACGGACAAAGGAAGAGCCAGATTGAGAAGTAGAAACCTTAATAAACCTCTGAGAAGATGCTGAACTTCACCAGTAACTGGAAGTACAGTTAAAAACTACAGCGGGCAGTTTCACAGCTAAGAGATTCAGTAATTTAAAAATACCCAGATTCTGTAAGAATTATGGATAAAAATAATTTGCCAGTGCTGCTGGTGGGAGTCTGATGGCACAACCACTCTATCTGAATGTTACAGATGTCTGTGCCCTGCTAGTAGGTGTGTTGATCAGAATAGTGTTTTTAAAAACTAAGTTTGAGAATCACTGGTGGTTTGTAAAGTCAGTTTAGTAATTTAAACTAGCATTTTTAAAATAAAATAGGAAATGTACTTTTGTGACACATTAGCTTTACTTATATCTGTGGTACATATACTTGCATATATGTGTGTACTGGGTTGCAATATAAAATGAATTTCTTACTGTGGGTTGCAGTGGAAGTTTGAAGTCCCTGTGCCTAAAGAAATCTGTTCATCTACAAGGAGACAGGTGCAAGAATGTCCGTTTAACATTGTCAGAGCAAAGAGTGGGAAGACAAATATCTCTGGATAGGACATGGATAATTTGTGGCATGTTCATAAAGTGGAATCTAGTATCTATAGCATTAGGAAACGAATGGATATTGGGATAGTTTTTTTTTAGAGAGTCCATTTTCCTAGTTTTATTCTAGAAGATGTCTTCTGATCCTGAGATCTCATTTCTTTGCTTGACCCGGTATAAAAATTTTATTTCTAAAAACAAATTCAAGAAAGATGTATTTTAAAAATCAACAATGCTGCCATGGTAACAATTTAAATAAGAGCTAAAGGTTAAACCCTTGAAATCGTATTATGGTCTGATTATTAGCTTTGGTTTAATTCTGGTTTAAAGAAAAAATAATTCATGGATGGGGACGTTATGTAAAAGTTTCTTATTTGCTGGTAAAATTCAAATGCTATAAAATCCCCTGGCTGCCCTCTTTGAATAGCAACATCTTCATATATTATGGTGTGTAATTAAAGTATCCAATATATGTAGTAAGTACTACAGAATATTGTTTAGTATTAGACTATCCCCTCTTTATTGTCTTTTCTGAATTTAGTTTTGAGGGTTTTAGTTCCTTAAGTCTGGAGTTCCCAAGTAATCAAAACTGTAACTAAAAGTATGGGGCCATTAGAATCTTGTCTTGCCACCACTTTATGAGTATTTATTATTAAGAATATGTGATCCTCACTAGTTATTTTATACTGCTCAGGGAATACATGCCCACTTTGGAGGAATTCTTTGAAGAAGCCATTGAACAGGCAGACCCTGAAAATATGGTTGAAAATGAATATAAGTAAGTAATGTTTCTCATTAGCTCATTTTAACTTTATTCGATTTGTTTTTTCCTTAGGAATTGTGTGTATACTAGAAAGCTTATTAAGAGAGGCAGTGGATAGAGTAGTGCTTTTTCTCTTAGGTGAGTTCCTGTTAGGACATATCCTGATTTCAAGGAGTATTCCTGTTAACTAAGCGTGACTTGGAACTCCAACCCTTGTTTCAAAATATAAGAAAAAAAAAAAAAACTCCCCCGACCCCAATTTGTTTCCAACTATTAGTTCTTTTCTCTCTACCCTTCAAAGCACAGTATCTCAGAGCAGCTCTTAACCTATCCTGCTCCCCTTAGATAATGTTTTCTTCTCTTGGCGTCCATGAGAGTCCAAATCCATGGTTCTTCTGTTTGCCCTTTGCCCTCGCTGCCCACTCCACCTCACATTCCATTTCAGCCTCCTCATCCTCTGCCTAACTCAAATTTTGGCGTAACATCAGGACTCAGTCTTAGCTTCTTTATCTAGAACCTTCTGGGTGACACCACAGTCTCATGGCTTTAAATAGGAATTGAAGAGTAGTGGTTTAAAGGCAAGAGGCCTCTTGTAAGAATGCATAGGTTCCGATCCCCTCTACCACTTACTTACTAGACGACGAAGGCTAATTTAATAATTGAACTGCCATCCTCCCTTTCCTCATCTGTTACAGTACCCATTTCACAGGGTTATTCTGAGGATTAAATAAGACAATTCACTGTCAACCATACAGGGCATGTAGTTAGCACTCAATATTCGTTACTAGTGTGACCCTGTGACCAGAGTTGTTAATTACTGTGACCTCTTAACTGTTTTCTCTAGCAGTGGTCAGTGCTCCATGTATCAGCCAGTGATCTTTAAAATAATTGTCCAAGTCTAATCTGCTTAAAATCTTCCAGTGAGTGCCTGTTCCAAAGTCCTTCCCAGGGTCTAAAAACCCTCCTTGGTCTGGCTTATACTCTCCTGTGTGGCCGTGCCTTCCCTCGCTTTAACCACAGCAGGCCTGTTGCTCTTCACTTCAAACGTCTTTCCCTTTCCCATCAGGACCTTCGCACTTCACTGTCTCACTTGCTTGAACCACTTTTCCCCCAAGGTTCCCATGGCTTTAAGTCCCCCTGGAAGCTCTTCCCCTCCCTGGTCTCCTCTTTTGCATTCTCGTGGTTTTTATTTCATGGCACTCACCACCTTCTCATTTCTCGTTTTCCTCATCCTTATGAAATGATCTTATCCCTTGTGTGTTTATCACTAGCGATGCCTACCAACACATTGTGCATTACTGTGCCTCAGTACTCTCCACAGCTACTGAGCGCCTGGTTCAAGTGTTTGTCAATTGAAAGAATATTAATTTATCACTGTTACGCAAGACTAGGTGGGCTCATTCCTAAAGTGATAGTTCAAATTATTATCTCCAAAGAGGGTTTTGTGGAGAATAAGAAAAATGATATGTATAATTGACAGTGAATTTTGAACATGCCTAAAATAATCAAATTGTTTAAACAGAGATATGTCAGAGAGGAAGGCTCTTAACTGTTCAGGCAAAGCCTCACAGCAGGTGTTGCCTTGGGAAGAGTCCCCAATGTCTAGGGGTAGTTTTTGTTAAGTCTTCAGTGGTACCTGCACATCCTAAAGGTAACACACGCTCATTTATAAGAGATGACCAAATAAACCAAATTGGTATTCTTAGGGGAGGGAGAGACTTGAAAACTCTTAAATGGAATAAAGTGGTGGTTTGGTTTCTTCTGCAGCGTTGCGTATTTCTGGAGCATTATCTTTAGAATTTCTCTGCAGTTTCTGTTTCTCACCTGATTGTATACCACCTTGATCATTGTTATACTTCATTAGGGAACAGTTCATGGATTCTGAATAGCCAGATGGATGATTCCTGTTGTATACATACTGCATCTAGCTAGTACTGTACTCACTTGTTGACTTGTTAAACAAAATGTACAGAAACTTTGAAAATGTGTTTGCTGCATATGAGCCTGCCTCTTCAGACATTGTTGGTTCCTGTTATTAGTTATATGTGCATCTGTTGGTTTGTTATTATCAGTGGACAACATACCGAAAAGTTCTTTAGGAATAAGATTCGAATGAAAAGAATAGTACTTTGAGCTATTTACCTTAAATATAGAATTGCACATGGCAGAACTAAGCAGAAGGGAATACGGAAATACAAAACGATAAATTACAAGCCTGACATCTCTTTTTATAGGGCTGTGAACAATTCAAATTATGGTTGGAGAGCCCTGAGACTATTAGCACGGAGAAGCCCTCACTTCTTCCAGCCAACCAACCAGCAGTTTAAAAGTTTACCAGAATATCTTGAAAACATGGTAATAAAGCTAGCCAAGGAATTACCGGTAAGTACCATAGATCAACTTTTCATGCCCTTTAGTTGACATCATCTTTAAAATTGCTATCACTATGTGGTATGTTGTTTCCTATACCAAATTAGTTTCCTGTGTGCTGTTAGTAGTTTAAAAATTTAGCTATCCTGGAATCCCAGAATAACACTATGTGAGCAAAAAACTGACTTAATCATGTGAAAAACCAGTGATCCACAAGCCCCCATGTTTTACAATGAGGGAAAAACACGCTGGAATATACATTTACAGGAAATACATGAGTTGATAACGAAGTAACTGGTAATTTTCTGTACAGCATGTAATTTAACTAAGGTTCAACAGGGCCAGGCGTGGTGGCTCACGCCTGTAATCCCGGCACTTTGGGAGGCCTAGGCAGGTGGATCATGAGGTCAGGAGATTGAGACCATCCTGGCCAACATGGTGAAACACCGTCTCTACTAAAATATAAAAAATTAGCCAGGCGTGGTGGCATGTGCCTGTAGTCCCAGCTGCTGAAGAGGTTGAGGCAAGGGAATTGCTTGAACCCAGGAGGCGGAGGTTGCAGTGAGCCAAGATCGTGCCACTGCACTCCAGCCTGGCGACAGAGCAAGACTCTGTCTCAAAAAAGTATACAAAATTCATGGTACTTCAGGTAAACTGTTATGCACCTATACACAGAGACATGAATTTTTTCCTGTTTGCCAGTGCAGTATATTGTCTTTTATCAAAGGTAAAAGATAAGAATCAGAAACTTTTAAGGACACTTGTTGCTACTGGCTTCCTTGAGGCCGTCTTTACTAAACCCTGGGTATTTGCAAGTCCTGGAACTGTGCTTTTCACTGCCTTCCTGCTTCCCAGATTGGGGGTGGGGAGTCTTTCCAAGTTCATTCCTTCTGCATGTGAAGACAGTCCCACTTAGGATCCTTATCTGATACTGTTTAACGCTCTCAGGGGTGAGGTTCTGGCACCCTGTACTTGGAATCTCACAACCATCCTTACCTAAACAAAGTACTTGTTACCTTACTTCAGAGGCTGGCATTCTTTCAAACATTCTTCTTTCTCATTTTTAGCCTCCTTCTGAAGAAATAAAAACAGGTGAGGATGAAGATGAGGAAGATAATGATGCTTTACTGAAGGAACATGAAAGTAAGAATTTAATTTTCTTGGTTATTTAACAAAATTGAAGAAGGTTGGGGTTCTTTGTTGATAGGTACATTATTTAATTTGATCAACTTCTCAACTTCTCCCATTTTATCTCAACTGTTTCTGACTTACAGTGAGGAATTTAAAACACTGCTTAATAATAACTTCAAAAATACATTTTAGGCAATAAAATTGGGGAGTAATGATACTTTAAAAGGGAAGGAAAATACATTTGAAGGTGACCCATACCTTTGTTAATTATTGGTTATTGGAAGGGGAGCAGTTCATTTCAGGGAAAGCCTACATAATTATAACAGAGGTAACAGCTTTAGCTTTGATTATTGACCATGCTTATTAAGAGTGGTATTCAACTTATGGAGAATATAAAAAATAATTGTTTGCTTTTAAAATAAAGTCTACTAAAGGTGGTTAATAAAACTCATTGGCCCCATAGCTTTCCATTTCTGTTGTATACTTAGAATTGCACATAATTTATATTCTCTTCGTTTTCTAGGTCCTGATGTTCGGCGAGACAAACCTGTAACAGGAGAACAAATAGAGGTATTTGCCAACAAGCTGGGTGAACAATGGAAGATTCTGGCTCCCTACTTGGAAATGAAAGACTCAGAAATTAGGCAGATTGAGTGTGACAGTGAAGACATGAAGATGAGAGCTAAGCAGCTCCTGGTTGCCTGGCAAGATCAAGAGGGAGTTCATGCAACACCTGAGAATCTGATTAATGCACTGAATAAGTCTGGATTAAGTGACCTTGCAGAAAGTCTAACTAATGACAATGAGACAAATAGTTAGCTTCTTTTTTTTCTTTTTATTAAAACTGTGATAGATTTTGTTACCAAGCAGCATTTGATAAGAGGTCCACTGGTTTTGGTAAACAATAAACATTTTTATAACAATTGTACAGTCGGCTGGTGCTCTAAGAACAATAGAACACATATTGGCTCAAACCAGAGTTTGGGGAGGTTGGGAGGAGGGTGGGTTGAGATAATGACCTAAACGAAGTGACCCTCACAAAATCTATTTTTGTTAAGTAGATGTATTTATAATGAAGTTAAATAAGCACTATTTAGAGATACGTTGTTTCCTATACCAAATTAGTTTCCTGTGTGCTGTTAGTAGTTAAAAAATCTAGCTATCCTGGAATCCCAGAATAACACTTTCTGAAACCATATGACTGCTCTGTTCTTATTCGTGCTTTCAAGCAGAGGATCAACAAATGATGGTTTGTTCTGCCTGCCACGAGTCTTGATCGTTAAAATTGTACTGGCACCCAGCTGCGCTCACTCGTAACTGTCTATGGCTCCAGCTACACTGTAACAGCAAAGCTGCAACACTTTATAGCCTGCAAAGCCTGAAATAATTTCCTATCTTGTCCATTACAGAAAATGTTTGCCAACTTTGAAAGAAATGAAGTCTGAAACCTCACTTTTCCTTCTAGCCTTACAAAAATTGCCTGACCTCTCAAGACTTAATCATCACTTCAGGGATTGTTGTGACATTCAAATGAGAGGTATGTGAAAGCACCCTATACACAGCAAAGCACTAAGAGTAGTAGCAGAAGACAGTACCACTGCCTTTTTCTGTTCCCACAGAAGCATTTCCCTTTAGGGCTCTAAGATGAGGTCATCATTGTTTTTAATCCTGAAGAAGGGCTACTGAGTGCAGATTATTCTGTAAATGCGCTTACTTGGGCCTAACTTCCAGCTAGTCAAGCAGTGACCTAGCACAGCTCTAATGTTGAGATGGCCTCGGTGTGAGTGGCACAGCATATAAGGCACATTCAGGAATCAAGACTTTTTTTTTTTTTTGCCTATGCTCCCTTCTCAAAGACCTTACAGGCAAGGCTGAATTCTAAAATAGCCTTATTAGTTTAAAACGACACTGGTATAACTCCCATTTCTACTTGAAAAAATTCTTTGGAATAATGCTTTTGTAGATCAAATAAAATGAAATCAAACTTTTTATAGTAAGGAATTACAATTTTTAAAATTCTAATATATTCCATACAGGGCTTATATACTTTGCTCTAAACCTAGCTCACCTGTTCTAGTAGCTACAGCATCTAGTAGCTACAGTCAGAAAATCTAAATTCTAATTGTTAAATTCATGTCCTCAATAAAATTGTTCTGACCGAATGAGATAATGAATAAAAAAGACTGCAAAGTTACAAGCATCATACAAATATACATGAACCATTATAATTCTATGGTCTCCTCCTCCCCATTGTATTCTTAATCCCCTCCACAAAGTAGAAAGTATTGATTGCCAAGTCAAAGTTTAGGTGAGGAAGCTATTTACAAACAAGTTTCCCTGCAATGCTTATTTTATACCCCCTAGTGTTCACAGATTACATCACATCAGATTTGAAAGTAAAATGGCTGTTTTCTGTTTTTAATAGTTATCAGTGTTGTGCTCTGCAGAGCATTCAAACAACATACACAAAGAAAGATATGAGATGGTATGATAATCCCCAAACTTTATTATAAATAACTCAAAATCAGAGCCAAACTGGCTGGTATTCTATGCTTTATCCTTTCCCTAGCAATCAGTCAAGGGTCCTGGAACAAAGATGAGGAACTAATGTATTAAAATGTAAGAAGCCCATCATATTGATATACCTCATATGCTTGGTATTTTCTACTATCACCTTAAAATCACTAAAATTCTGAAACAGACATTAAGATTTGGGGATTTTTTTTTTTTTGAGAGAGTCTCTCTGTCACCCAGGCTGCAGTGCAGTGATGTGATCTCATCTCACTGCAACTTCTGCCTTCCGGGTTCAAGCAATTCTCCGACCTTAGCCTCCCAAGTAGCTGGGATTACAGGTGTGCACCACCATGCCCGGCTAATTTTTGTATTATTAGTAGAGACAGGGTTTCACCATGTGGCCAGGCTGGTCTCAATCTCAGCCTCGAGTGATCCACCTGCCTTGGCCTCCCAAAGTGCTGGGATTATAGGCGTGAGCCACCACGCCCAGCCAAGGTTTGGGGAATTAGGAAATACAAACACCAACTGAGCCAAGGAACAAATCTGACTGATAACATCACTGCATTTGGCATCCAAAGAAATCCATTACTTTTATAACTTTGTATTATTTCTTTGTAAAATACAGGCAGGCAAAGAAGATAACAAATATTTTCAAATGGATGCTTGACAGCACAGTGTTAATAACCATCTTCAGAAACTGTACAGTATTAAACATATCTGAATCTTCAGCCAAGCTCCAACACTTAGAAGACAAAAGACTTGAGGTCAAAAGCTATTAATCCCCCTTTTTTTTAATTATTATTAAATGTCCTCATTTTCTAAAAGTAAGCAACCAGAGCTTGTCAACATTTTCTTAAGATTGAGTATTACAAAGCCATTCTAAAGTTAAATGTACAATCCACAGTACATCAGAGAGAGACACAATAATAAATGTATAATCAAATGTACTATTACTGATCACAATTTATTTTAAAGTCATGAAAAGCCTGCGACAGGCTGGACAAACACTTGACTGTGCCCATGTTTCCATGGGATGGACAGCAGCGCTGAGTTACACAACGAGAGCAAAACTTCCTTTCCCACCTTCCCGGAAAAATGTTTGTTAGATAAGGCAAAGGATGGGTGGCTACAGAATGGCGGTTTGAACCATGCAAGAACAACAAATAATAGGTAATAGGGGTGCAATAAACATCTGACTGCTGAATCTTGGGTGAAAAAGGCAGCAAGAAAAATGACCACAGGAAGAAATGGTTGAAAGGCATTTCAACTCAGAATTTTTTAAAATAATGCAAGAAATAATAAGCTTTTAAAAAATGTCTTTCTGCCACCCTTATATAGGGCAGCACAATCCAAAGATAATTTTCTCTTTTCTGTAATTTTTTAGGTTGATGCACAGAGTGGTCTGCTTCTGTCCTCTTTTGTTCCAAACGAGGGGAAACAGATAAAACCACCTATGTGTCTTCCTCTAAAGCTCTGGATTATAGAAAAGATCAACAAATAACATTTATTTTCATACCTAAGCATAAATAGCTAAAATGAAGACTACTATTCACTTTCCTCTTCCATTATTTCAACTCTGCGAGGCCCATAGAGTAGAACGTAAGCAATATGCCAGTCTCCACCACCAGAAAGCCGTAAGATATCTTCTGGTGTTACGATGCTGACTTTGTCATCATCAAACTTAATCCATTCATCTAAATAACAGGGAGAAGATGAATTAATGTTATGCAGGATTCTTCTCAGAGTTCCACTGCAAAAAAGGTATAGAGTCATCGGAGGCACAGTAGTGCTCCACTGGCCACACCAACAGTCCTCCAAATGCGGCCCAGTGACCACACAGGCTTAAGGGCACTGCAGGGGTTCCACCAGGTTACAACTACTTCAATGACAGCACTACAGCACTGCTTGCCTTTTCCACCCCATTCTCTCAAGTGTGCTCTGGAATTTTCCAGAGGCTACGTAATATATGATAATGCAACAGACTGAATGCAAACACTAACAGGAGAACCCAGCTGCCTCCTATTTAAGCCAGACAACAGAAAGACATAAAAATGTAAATCAGTACCATTTCTCACTCATTTTGTTTTTACATTAATACGTAATGGGCTTATTACTATCATTTTTAAAACTAATTTTTTTAATTTCTCACTTTTAATTTCTAATACAGTAAATATTAAGAGGCAAACCTCATAAACCAAAGCTCTTTGGGGCTTCAAGAATGTGAAGTGGTTCTGAGACCCAAAGTTTGAAAACCACTGCTATAAAATAAATGAACTGTTAAAATAATACTGAACAGTTGAAAAAAGAATACTCTTTACCTTGTTTCCTTTTCACCCATGATACATAATGACCTGAAGAACTAGACCTCCCCTGGTGTGTTAGTACTGCTTGTAAGTCATAGTATCCACAATTATTGGAGCCAATATCTAAAAAAAGATGTAAATCCATTAATATTAGACAACGAATAGACATGTGCCTTCTCAAGCTAAGTAACAATCAATAATAACTCTAAAGTTCACATTAGGAAAGTATTATATTATCAGAATCCAATAAGATACTACTGTCCAAATCCCAGCACTTTAGGAGGCTGAGGCGGGCAGATCACAAGATCAGGAGATCGATACCATCCTGGCTAACATGGTAAAACTCCGTCTCTACTAAAAATACAAAAAATTAGCCGGGCTTGGTGGCGGGCACCTGTAGTCCCAGCTACTTGGGAGTCTGAGACAGGAGAATGGCGTGAATCTGGGAGGCGGAGCTTACAGTGAGATCACTAGATCACTAGACTGCACTCCAGCCTGGGCAACAGAGCGAGACTCCATCTCAAAAAAAAAAAAAACAAAACCAAAAAGATACTATTGTCCAGTCATAGTTAAGGCTTCATGATTGATGTTTTAAGAAGTAACTTACTCATAGAACTGTATGCCAACGAGTAAATTTACTATATGTCATATTAAGGTAAATTGTTCAAGAAACCTGACATTTTGTTTGAAAAGGACATCAGAATAAGTAAATATGGGGTAAGACATAAATTTTACCTTAAAAAGACACACAGACAATAACTCAAAATGAAAATGTTACTTACCATCAGCAAAAGAAAAGGGTTCATACTTAACTTCTTTCTGGGGACTACTCTTTTTGTCACTCTGAGGAGAAAAAAAATGTTTAACTTTAAATCATGATTTTGGAAATAAAATTTGAATTCTCTGTAAGTGTTCAATTTCATAAATATTTACTGTCTACAGTGCAAAGCACAGAGACAAAATAGTCTACCTTTCAAATTACTGAAACGATATAACTACAGTTAAAACTGTAAACCCAGCAGTCCTACACTTTAACAATATAAAATCTTGTTACAGTACAGTAGCAGACACCCTGAACATGATGACCAATTTTAAACCACTAAAGTGAGAGCATACCAGTGAATACAGCAGTACAGTTCAACAGTGCTCTAGGGCAGAAAAGGAAAACCCAATTTCTTAATGTTACCAAATCCTATCAAACCACAGCGGTGGGGGGGAAAACTACCTCTGTAGCAAGAGAAGTTAAATTCCTGCAGTTTGTATTAAACCACCTGAGCCCTGTCCACTTGCCACGCCAGCACAAATAAACTGAAATATTTTTCAGCAAAGCCTTACCTATATTAAAGAGGCATGATTTAAATTAGACAAGGACTCTTAGTAGGAACTCACTGCTTCAAGTCATTTTAGCATGGAACATGAGAAAAATTTATCTAGGTATACAGCACAAAGTTCTTTAAAACTATAATGGTAATGAAGACAATGCCAGCAGCTTACAGGTAGCTGTGATGGCAAGAAGTCAAAGGATTCCACAACAAAAAATGGCAACTAGGTTTATCACATCTTTTTTATATAGAGAATGAAAACACCTACAGCAACCATTGAAAAAACTATACAAAGAAGCACATTTAAAAATATTGTAACACAGGATACTAAAACACAGTTCAAGTAACCCACAAGAAGACACACACACACAAAAAAAAAACATCAAAAAAGCAGAATTAAACCCTAACATGTCAACAATTGCACTAAATGTAAATAGTCTATACCTAAATCACATTTAAATTTAATATAATTTAGGCCAGGTACAGTGGCTCACGCCGAGGCGGGTGGATCACTTGAGGTCAGGAGCTCAAGACCAGCCTGGCCAATATGATGAAACCCTGTGTCGAATAAAAATACAAAAATTAGCCAGGCATGGTGGCAGTCGCCTGTAATCTCAGCTACTCGGGAGGCTGAGGCACGAGAATTGCTTGAACCCAGGAGGCAGAGGTTGCAGTGAGCCGAGATCGTACCTATGCACTCCAGCCTGGGCGACTGAGCAAGACTCAGTCTCAAATAAATAAATAAATGTGATAGAATTTAAATCAAGTAAGTGTGCCCTCTCTCCACAATGGCATCAAACTAGAATCAACAGAAACATAACAAGAAAATTACTTAGGCCCTTCTACATAATCCATGGTCAAAGAGCAAGTCTCAAGAGAAATTTTTAAAAATACAAGGAACAGAATGAAAATGAAAGTACTATACATCAAAATTCATAGGATATAGTGAAACCACTGCTGAAAGGGAAATTTATATCACAAGGCAAGCAGAATAAAGGAAATAAGAGTAGAAATCAATACAATTAAAAACAGAAAATAGAGAAAAATCCATGAAACAAAGCCAATTCTTTGACGAGATCAATAAAATTAATAATCCTCAAGCAAGGGGGACAAACACAAATTACAAATATCAGCAATGAAACAGGATGGATCTCACTAAACACCCCACAGACATCAAAAGGGTAATAAATAAATACTAGAAACAACTATACATGCAAATTTGATAAGCTTATGAAATGGATCAATTCTGGGAAAACAAATTACAGAAATAAATACAATATGAAATAGATCATTTGAATAGCCCTGTATCTATGAAGGAAATTAAATTTGAAATGTAAAAACTCCTGAAAATGTGCTTGCCTATGTTTAGGCAATAGAAAAAATAAAAATAAAAATAAAATAAACAAATAAAAGCTCCTGAAAGTAAAATCTCTAAGCATAGATTGTTCCACCAATTCTATCAAATGATCACCAATTCTATCAAATGTTTAAAAGAAAATTAACACCAATTCTACATAATCTCTTCAAAACACTAATGGATAAAAACAGCTAACAAATTCAGTAAAGTCAAGGATTTAAGATCCATATACAAAAATTCATTTTATTTCTATATGCTAGCTTTACTAGCCACTCTAGACAATGAAATTAAGAAAGCAATGCCATTTACAAAAGCATCAAAAAGAATAAACTATTTAGGAATAAAATTAACCAAAAAAGTCCAAGGCTTGTACACTGAAAACTAAAAAACATTATGAAAAAAATTAAAGACCTAAATGAATAGAAAGACATGAAGTTTACGGATTGTAAGACTTAATACTTTTTATTTTTTGAGACAGTCTTACTCGATCACCCAGACTAGAGTGCAGTGGCGCCATTTTGGCTCACTACGACCTCTGTTTCCCATGCTCAAGTGATCCTCCCACCTTAGCCTTCTGAACAGCTGGGACTACAGGCACACGCCACCAAGCCTGGCTAATTTTTGTATTTTTTGTAGAGACAGATTTTTGTTCCGCCACGTTGCCAGGCTGGTCTCAAACTCCTGGGCTCAAGCAATCTGCCCACCTTGGCCTCCCAAAGTGCTGAGATTCATCTTAATACTATTAAGATGGTAATACTTTTTAATTGATCCACAGATTCAATGTAATCCCAGTCAATCTTTTTTGAAGAAATGGATAAGCTGATCCTAAAATATACATGGAAATGCAAGGGACTCAGAATAGCTGAAATAACTTTCAAAAAGAAGAACAAAAGTGAAGGTTGATACTTCACAATTTCAAGCCTTATTAGAAAACTACAGTAATCAAGACAGTCTGGTATGAGCATTAGAACAGACATATAGACCAATGGAATAAAATTAATAGTCTAGAAATACAATCATACATACAGATGGTCAAATTAATCTCTACAAAGGTTCCAAGACCATCTGATAGGCAAAGAACAGTCTTCTTAAAAAATGGTGCTGAGACAACCAGATATTCACATGCGAAAGAATGAATCTGAACCCAACACCTCACACTTTATAAAAAGTTAACCCTTGGCCGGGCGCGGTGGCTCAAGCCTGTAATCCCAGCACTTTGGGAGGCCGAGACGGGCGGATCACAAGGTCAGGAGATCGAGACCATCCTGGCTAACACGGTGAAACCCCGTCTCTACTAAAAATACAAAAAAAAACTAGCCGGGCGAGGTGGCGGGCGCCTGTAGTCCCAGCTACTCCGGAGGCTGAGGCAGGAGAATGGTGTGAACCCGGGAGGCGGAGCTTGCAGTGAGCTGAGATCCGGCCACTGCACTCCAGCCTGGGAGACAGAGCCAGACTCCGTCTCAAAAAAAAAAAAAAAAAAAAGTTAACCCTCAATGGATCAAAGACCTAAATGGAAGAACTAAAACCACAGAACTCTGAGAAAAAAACATACATATAAATGTCTGAGGCCTTGGACTAGGCAATGTTTTTTTTTTTTTTTTTTGAGATGGAGTCTCGCTTTGTTGCCCAGATTGGAGTGCAGTGGCGTGATCTCAGCTCACAACCTCTGCCTCCCAGGTTCAAGCGATTCTCCTGCCTCAGCCTCCCAAGTAGCTGGGATTATAGGTCCGCACCACCACACCCAGCTAATTTTTTGTATTTTTAGTAGAAACAGGGTTTCACCATGTTTGCAAGACTGGTCTCAAACCCCTGACCTCAAGTGATCTGCCTGCCTCGGCCTCTCAAAGTGCTGGGATTACAGGTGACAGCCACCACGCTGAGCCCGGCAATGCTTTCTTAGATATGACACCAATAGCACAGGCAACCAAATAAAAAAAATAAACTGGATTTCATAAAAATTTTAAAAACCTTTCCTCTGCAAAAGACCCTCTGTTAAGAGGATGAAAACATAAGCTACAGACTAGGAGAAAATATTTACAAACCACATATCCAACAAAGGTCTAGAATATGGAGAACTCTCAATATTCAAGGGTAAAAAAACAACCAGTCCAATTAGAAAATAGGGAAAAGACAGAAAGAAGCATTTCACAAAAGAGGATATACAGATAGCAAATACACACAAGAAGACATGCTCAACTTCGTCAGCCACTAGGGAAGTGCAAAGGAAAACACAGTATCACTATAAACCTATCCAATGGCTGAAATGAAAAACAGTGACAACACCAAATGCTGGTGAGAACGCAGAGAAAGTGAATCAGTCACACCTTGCTGGTGGAAATGTGAAATGGTACAGCCACTCTAGAAAATATTTGGCAGTTTCTTGAAAAACTAAACATGCAACTACCATGCAATCTAACAACTGCATTCCTAGGCATTCATTCCAAAGAAATGGAACTTATGTTTACATTAAAACCTGTACACAAATGTTTACAGCAGGTTTATTCATCACAGACAAAAACTAGAAACAATCCAGGTGTTCTTCAACAGGTGAATGGTGAAGCCAATTGTGGTAAACTCAAACCAGGGAATACTGATCAGCAATGAAATGAAAGGAGCGAATGACATGCATAACACCCTGGAAGAATCTCCAGAGAATTATGCTGAGTGAGAAAGGTTATATTAAAGAGTGGAAGAGTTTTTATTTCGTTTGTGCTTTTTTTTTAGAAACAGGGTCTTGCTTTGTTATGCAGGTTGGAGTACTGTGGCACAATCATGGTTCATTACAGCATTTAACTCTTGGCCTAAAGCAATCCTCTCATCTCAGCCTCCCAAGTAGCTAGGACTACCTGTGTATGCCACCACATCCAGCTGATTTCTTTTAATTTTCATATTTTGTAGAGACAGGGTTTCACTATGTTGCCCAGGACAGTCTCGAACTCCTGGCCTAAAGTGATCCTCCTGCCTCAGATTCCCAAAGTTCTGGGATTACTAGCACTAGCCACCATGCCTGGCCAACTTTCTTGAAACGACAAAATTATAGAAATGCACGGGTTGGTAGTTGTCAGGAATTAAGGGTAGGGCAGAAGAAAAGTGGCCCTGTGGCAATTACGCAAGATCTTTGTGGTGATGGAAATGTACTGTATTTTGATTGTATCAAGGTCAACACTAGGTAAGGTTTTATGTGAAGTACTTTGAGGAGGTAAGTATAAAAGGAATATGAGCTACAGATTATGGGGGGAAAGAAAATATTAAGCTTATTCTAACACAAAGGACTCATTTACTCTAAGTAGAGTTCCTGTTTCTCATGCTAAAATACACCTAAAGGCCACTCTGGGAGGCCTAGGCGGGCAGATCGCCTGAGCTCAGGAGTTCAAGACCAGCCTGAGCAACATGGCAAAACCCTGTCTCTATCAAAATTACAAAAAATTAGCTGGGCATGGTGGTGCATGCCTTGGTCCCAGCTACTTGGGAGGGTGAGGTGGGAAGATCATTTCAGCCTGGGAGGTTGAGACTGCAGTGAACCTGGGTGACAAAGGGAGACACTGTCTCAAAAAAAAAAAAGGAAACTTAAACAAAACACACGCAAAACTTTAAAGACCTGCACGGATATATGGAGGATGTGTATACCTGCTAATTGTAATACAGATTCATCCATTTTTATTAATACTATACAAAGTATAGTTCTGAAGAAAAAAGAAGCAGGAAAAAAAGAGAGTAATTGCTGAGCACTGATGGGAGATTAAGATACTAAGATTAGAAAGTCAGCAGTAAGAACCTACTGTATTTGGCTGCTGATTCACTTTTTTATCTTCTAGATCCTTGAATTTGGATCGAAAAGACACCATTTTCTCCTGAAGTTCTGGTGTACACAGTTCATACATATCCAACATAAGAGGAAATTTAACATCCTATATACAAACAAAAAACATGTGTAAACACATTTATAAAGATACTTAACGTATCATACATCTGAAGTAATGCTTTCATAATTCAAATACAGTTGAAAATAAAAATCTGTGAAAATCACTTGGAAATCTGCAGTTGAAAACCTCTTAAGAATGCCTATTTTCAAGAATGATCTGGTTCTAACTTTTTTAAGGTGAGAAATTTTCAAAACATGTTTTTCCATTAAATACTCTAACCCACAAAACTAACCACAGAGGAAGTACCAAAATTTACCTGAAAGAAGAATCATCTCAGAAATATTAGACAAGCTGCTGTGACAATAACGGATCTCCCAAACTGGAATAAACTTATTTTTTTTTTTTTTAGTTTGAAATACAACTTTACATAGAAATAATAGTGATATAGTTCAATAGCTTATAGTAGTATATATTTAAAGTATACAACACTAGATCCTTAAACTACATTTAACCTTCTCATACAATGCTAAGTATATTGGAAAATATACTAAGAATTTAAGCTCAAAAGGCTAAAATGATAGGCCCCTCCTGGGACTCTATGGAGATGTAGCAGAACTACAACTCAACAAAAACAGTTGGATTCTGAGGCTGGATCCTAAATCAAGGGATTACAATTAAGTACTCTTTGGGCACCAATGATTTAACTTTCTCCTTTCACCTGAAAGAAAGGAACCACCTAGAATATAGTGCAGAGTGTTATCACTCCCTACCTCACACCCTTCTCCAAGCTACTGAATCAGTATCCCTGAAGCTGAGGATGTGGTCTAGGGCACTATTTCTGCGTAGTGCATGAGAGTCATCAGAATTATATGTGAATCTTTTGAAAAATATAATATCCTAGGCCCCACCAAAGACTGACCCAGATGTTTGGGGGTGAGGGAGAAGCCAGGCGTGTGTACAATTAAAAATAAAAATAAATAAATCATTCTAATATACGTTCTTAGTTAAGAATCACCTGTCTAATATTAATATCTCCCCTAAATATTTCAAAGAAAGCCTAACTATTCCTAAAGGAATAATGAAAGCAATTGTAAGTTAGCAGTTACCTTCAAAGAATTACATTTCTTACACAAAGTAAATACTAACCTTAAGAACTTTGGCATTCACAGATTCCTTCTCTTTATAAAAAAATCGAACCATCTGAATGGTCAAGTAAGCAGGTAGCCGGCTGATCTTGGACTAAGGAGAGAAAATGGAAAGAAATCCCATTACATCAAAATACAAGTTTTAATTCTTCGGTGGTAAAAATTAAGACTGGATAAAATTAATTAACTGGAAATATTTCAATGAAGTGGAATTTGGCTTTGAAAGGAATGCATAACTTACAGATTTGATATACAAGGCATTTCTTTGCAATGTTGGAGACTGTTTGGTGATTTCTTCCTGAAGTCGCTAACAAGAACGTAACAGAAGACCAAACATTAGTTTAAAAAATTTCCGCAATATAGAATCACAACACTAAGCCTTTTAAAAACTAGCACTACTTAATAGGCAATATACAGTATATCAGTGGGTTTATACCACTGAGACACAATATGATGACAATATGGGAAGACTTCCAGATACTGTTCAATTCTTACAAGGCATCAAATAATTTACGCTGTTGTGGACTCCTCCGAGTGTAAATACTGTTTGATGTTTTTTAGTTATGCCCCAAATGATGCTTAGATTCAGAGAATTTTATATTGTATTTTATATAATAAAGCTCTGTCATTCCTGTTTATTATCAGAATATTCACCCTAGAGGAAAATGAAGAGAACCCAGGAAACTCTTGTTCTTTACATTTTATGCATAAAAGCTAATAAGCACCGATCAATTATTGTTAAATTTGAAAAAAGTCATAAAACAGAAACCCTCTGTTAACCTAACAGATGTGGGAAAGCCTTTAGCTACTGCACATATCTTTTTTTTTTTTTTTTTTTTTTTGAGATGGAGTCTTGCTCTGTCGCCCGGGCTGGAGTGCAGTGGCCGGATCTCAGCTCACTGCAAGCTCTGCCTCCCGGGTTTACGCCATTCTCCTGCCTCAGCCTCCGGAGTAGCTGGGACTACAGGCGCCCGCCACCTCGCCCCACTAGTTTTTTGTATTTTTTAGTAGAGACGGGGTTTCACCGTGTTAGCCAGGATGGTCTCGATCTCCTGACCTCGTGATCCACCCGTCTCGGCCTCCCAAAGTGCTGGGATTACAGGCTTGAGCCACCGCGCCCGGCCCTACTGCACATACCTTAACCAGCATGATCACCTTTCCACTTCTTACAGCCTGTGTAACAATGGAAACGGTATTTATCCCTCTGGGCATCATTTGGAAAAGGTGGTAGTGGTAATCTATGTTATAGTGCTATTGTTAGAACTACAGTCAGCACATGTGGAAAACCTGGTAAAATATTTGGCATATACTCTACGTTTAACAGTCACTACTATTTCTAATGTTATAGAAAAAATTAGCACTATTTATGTGCTCTGCTTTAAGAAAATAAAGAAAAAAGAAATTAGAATTAAAATAACCTACTGGTAATGTTTAAGCGTGTTACACTTGTATAATAATTTTTTAACATCTGATTTTTTTTAAATTACTAATCATATTACAAAAGGGATCACTGTGGAGTAGCTTTTTAAGTTTATTCAGCAGCAAAGCAGTAGAGAAACGAAGCCAAATTACTCAAGAATTATCAGAACAAAAGATAAAACATCTTAAAAGTTATAAAGGAAATATATACATTTTAGGAATATATGTTTTTCAAGAAAGTATATCTGGTGAAATCTTAATATTATCACCAATCCACTATCATCTAGATCTTCTGGGTATGTTCGGTTTTCCTATACTTTTACAAAATTGTGAAGAAAATACCATCCTGGAGAGTCCCTCCCAAAGCACTCCACTTCACACTCTCCGATGAACACTGAGACTTCATTTGCCGGTAAATCCTGAAACTTGCACATGATGCCTTACATGGTTTGACTCCTGGGGGTTAAGTAGTTTTGTGTTTTTAAATGAATTTCTCTTAACAGTCACCATGTTCTTATCTACACTGCCTCAAAACTCTCCCCTCAGTATCATAAGACAGAACATGACTCACTCTCTCTTCTTCTTATGTCCATTTACCAACCCTTCGCCTGCCAACTTTACCCCAAACTGTAGATGACAGCCCCCAGACAACAAATCATCTTGTTTATCAACATCATCCAGGTCCCGCTTCAGTGTTTATCAACCCAACCCCTCTGCCCAAACTTGGCCTCTGCACAGTGGACCTATTCCAATGCCTCATCATTTTTCACTGACTTTTCTTCCTTCAAGACTTCTGGTTAGAGGAGACAGAAAAGAGGATCAACCAAAATTTTTAAAAATTCTGCCCTCCAGGCCCTTCTTCAAATATCTAGATGTTGCAACGGCTCTTTTATTCATGATTTATTTTTCATATAACTGTTTTTAGGAAGAAGCTAACTTAAATTAAAATAAACAATCCTGGCTGGGCAGTGGGTCACGCCTGTAATCCCAGCACTTTGGGAGGCCGAGGCGGATCATGAGGTCATGAGATTGAGACCATCCAGCCTAACATGGTGAAACCCTGTCTCTACTAAAAATACCAAAAATCAGCCAGGCGTGGTGGCACACACCTGTAGTCCCAGCTACTTGGGAGGCTGAAGCAGGAGAATCGCTTGAACCTGGGAGTCAGAGGTTGCAATGAGCGAGACTGCACCACTGTACTCCAGCCTGGGTGACAGAGAGACACTCTGTCTCAAAAAAAAAAAAAAAAAAAGAAAAAGAAAAAAAGAAATAAAATAAAATAATCCTAATTATCAGAGATTTTGAAAGTAGAATCACATGAACTGCAATTTGAAAACTATTAAAAGACAGCACTTCAAATGGGGAGATCCTTCAAGAGATATACATATCCCCAAAGCATACCAAATTAGTAAGTCAGCAAGCAAAACCGTATGTTTTATCCATGGGCTTATCAGCAGAGTGGAAGCCAACATTTTATGTGAGTCTGCATTCTTTAGTATGGCACTGGAAAAGCAGCACTAACTGAATAACGAAAGCAGCAAGTTCTAGTTCTGGCTCTGCCAAAAGCCAATTAGGTTATTTAAATTCCAGGGCCTCAACTGCAAGATAGTGCAATGGCAGAACAACTACATGCCCTGATTTGCACAAAAAAATCCCAGTTTATACTGCATGATTACTAACATACCCTCATTCACTCTCCACCAAAGTGTCCTAGTTTAGACAATACATTGTATGATCACCCTTAATGGTTAAGAGCACAAACCCACAAACAACCCTATAGTTACTCTCATTTTCATGTAAGAAAACAGAAGCTTAGATTAAGTAATTTTCCTTAAAGTTAATAGTTCAACTAAGTTATAGGGCCCATGAAAACAACTAACTCTAAGGAAAAACTAAATCTTAACAAACATGTATATTATTCAACAAACATTTCTTGAGTGCTTCAAAATAAAGCAAGGTACAGCACAAAGCACTAGGTGCTTCTTCAGTGTGAAGCAGGAACATCCAGTGATTAAAAAGTGAGATGTCCCAATATTTGTTAGGATATGCAACCATGTTAACAATGCTTTTGTCTATGAAATGAAACACTAGTTGAAGTTTGTTTGATTTCTGACTACACAGCTGATTTTGGTAGTGACAGTAATTATGTTCTACAAAGTCACCACAAGCACTGAATCAGTGAATACTGAACCACTGCTCCTAGGGGAAATACAGGATTAGATTCCCGCCAACCTTTGATCACAAGATTTTCATCAACCAATCAATACATAACCTTGTTTTATGTGTGTTTCTGTTTAAAGACACTTTATTTCACATACTGTGTTGATTAAATAACATTGAACTCAGAGCCAACAGCACAACTCAGGCCCAACTGAAGCTTCTCTAACATGTGTATTTTCTCAGTGAGGCACATCACAGCATTCCCACACTTAGAAACACTAGACAGCACTCAGTCCTATGCTTGGCGGGTCATCTTAAACAGTGAAATAACCAATAAAAAGCAGAAATTAAAAAAAAAAAAAAAAACAGTGCTAACATTCCTGCTAAAATGATATTTGTTTACCAAGCTGAAACAAGAAGGCCAAGTACTTGTTTGACCTCACCTGAGACTGTGTGTATCGGGCAACTCAAAATGCATGTTGCTCTGCACATGTCTACAAATGACCATTAAAGCCCAGCGAATAATGACTTTGGCTTACTTGCGAACGTGGAATTCACAAACAACAAGGATGGACTGTGATTGTCCTTACCAATTTAAGTCCTGTAAAAAGATACTTGACTTCCTGATTGATAAAACAGCTAAGCTGAAGTTGATTTTCCTTTCCTTTGGTGACTTCTTCTTCTTCAGATTCTGTACATTTCATGCTTTGTAAACTAAGATAAGGAATATGCCAACGGGTATTCAATTTGTTATATACTCTTGAATATAATACATTATCCTAATTCCATTAAAATTAATAGTATCATTCATTGGCATTTAAAACATTTTAGTCTCCCAATAAAGATTCATTTCAACATACTTAAGAATGTTCATTTGGCTACCAACAATTCTATAAACAACGAGTAATAAATGTGTATTAAAAGATAAACTGCAATAAACTCTAAACTATAAACTGGTATTTAGTGTGATCTTGTAACGGTCTTAGAAGCCCAAAGGTACATTAACATAATTTTTTTCTAAGATTTTCTAACCATGACCTAGAAAACAGTACTTTCCTGATTCATGTTTTATTAACTTGTTCAATCTCATGTATATAGTTGATACACACCATTTTGTACAATTAAAAAATTCTTTATTTTAAAAGTTATTATTAACAGTCACCTTGACATATAAGAAATTAATTCTTTATAAGGTGAATGAAAATGAGGTAGACTCTGCTAAAGATGTTCTCAGGAAAAAATAATAAATATCCTTCAAGAAATAAATTTAAAATAATTATATTAATCAAAACATAATGAATAATCCTATTATCCTTCAAGGTCATTCCAATAGGTATACTTTTCCAAATTCCTAATTTCCATTATTTTATTTTTTTAGGCATAAAAATCTCTGGGCTGGGCGCGGTGGCTCACACCTGGAGGCCAAGGCGGGTAGATTACCTGAAGTCAGGAGTTCCATACTAGCCTGGCCAAGAGGGTGAAACCCCCTCTCTACTAAAAATACAAAAAATTAACTGGACGTGGTGGCATGCGCCTGTAATCCCAGCTACTTGGGAGGCTGAGGCAGAATTGTTTGAACCTGGGAGGCAGAGGTTGCAGTGAGCCAAGATCGCACCATAGTACTCCAGCCTGGGCAACAAGAGCGAAACTCTGTCTCAAAAACGAACAAACAAAAAAAACAAAAAAAAAAACCTCTGAAGAATCTTTCTTCCACCCACCACCAATCAATCAGCCAATGATGCTATGTATATCAATTCTAATAAGGTAGATAGTCTACACAAATCTTGGCTCATAAGGATACGTAGTTTCAAACTCAACACCGAAGAACTGATCGATTAAACTTTTCTTTTTAGAAGGTGTCGCTGCCGATGCAGATGAAGAGTCTGTCTGCAAAAAATTAAAATAAAAACTCCAACTTTATATAAATATTAATGTATATTTTCTTCCACACAATCCAGTTTAGTAACACATATTTAAGTTTTTAAAATGTAGTCCCTTAATGTAAAATCCTTCAAAAAACACTACCAAAAATCACCAATGAATTAAGTTTAATAAATAATACATTAAATGTAAATGTCGTATGCAAGCTTCCAAATTCTGACTACAGATTGAGTATTTAAAGTATTTAAATACACATCTACCCATTACGATGAACTTATTTTAAGCCTTTGAGGGGAAAAAAATAAAAAAAGAATCAAGATATAATGAAAGTCTATAATCACAAATATATTTCAATTACCTCTTTAACAGAATCATCCTCTATGGCTTCCAATTTCTGTTGCAATACTCGCATCATTTGTATCCAACATTCATTAGCATCCTGTAATGTAAAAAAAGACGAAGTAATCCTGGCAGTGAATGATCTACAAAATTCTTCCAAAATAATCGCTGTCTCCTAGGCAAGAAAGTGGTTTCCTTCTTTAAAAATATTAAGCCAAATAAGAGATATGATCTTCCAAAAAATAATTCTAGAATAGCTTATTCATTCAACAGACATCTGCTGAGCTCCAATTTGTGCTAAACACTGTACTAGATACTCAGCATAATAGCAGTGAAAATATAAAAAGCGAAAAAAAAGCAGGATGGAAACAGTAAGTGATTCAGGGGAAGGGAAGTATGCTATTTCAAAGCCGGAGGCTTTGGTCTTGGAGCCATGAGATCTGAAGGAGGTGAGGGAGCTGGTCTTGCACTTGTCTGACAGCCAAAGGAACAAGAGCAAAGGCCCTGCAGGAAGAGGGCACTTGAAGGGTTTAAGGAAGCCTGTGCAGCTGGAGACAGGCAAGCAACTGGCAGAGCGGTAGTGATGAACACAGAAAACGCCAGGGGGCTAGAGGATTTAGGACTGCGGTAGAAATCACTAGGGAGTACTGAACAAGGTTCCAACATAATCCTATCTTCATTTTAAAAAGGACACTGTGGGCTGTGTAGAGAAACTGCAAAGGGGCAAAGGCAGAAGCCAGATGATCAGTTAAGACTACTGTGAAGTTCCAGGCAAGAGACAGCTGTGGCATGGACTAGAGAAGACTGATGTTTATATTTCGAACTATGTTCCAATAAGTATGGTAAATGTAGGAAACCTAAGTTTTACATTTACAGAATGAAAAATACCTTGCCCTAATTACCTGTTGAAGATACTGTCCTTGTTCACCCTTCTCGGCAAACTGTGGGAAAGCCATGTGCAAAAACTGCAGTAGAATAATAGGTGGAATACTGGAAGAAGTTTTATCCATGGAATCAAACAAATCTCTAAGGGCTTAAAGACAAAGCAAACATTGCCTTAATAAAACAGTCACATACTTAATACATGCGACTATAAATTAATTTTAATTAATACAAACAAAAACCTACTTAAATTTTTTTTTTTTTTTGAGATGGAGTCTAGCTCTATTCCCCAGGCTGGAGTGCAGTGGCACGATCTCGGCTCACTGCAACCTCTACCTTCTGGGTTCACGCAATTCTCCTGCCTCAGCCTCCCGAGTGGCTGGGATTACAGGAGCACGCCACCATGCCTGGCTAATTTTTGCATTTTTTTTAGTAGAGACAGGATTTCACCATGTTGGCCAGGCTGGTCTGAAACTCCTGACCTTGTGATCTGCCCACCTCAGCCTGGGATTACAGATGTGAGCCACCACACCCAGCCGCTTAAATATTTTTAAGTGTATCTACTCTGACAATTGTTGGACTCTCAATAAGAAAAAAAGAAATCATTTTTAAATCTTAAAGAACTCACCAGAAGACCTTACAAAGCAATTACTAGCTGTAAACAACTTCTGAGCCCTGCCTCTCTCTTTCTTCTTGCCAGCCTTTGTCTTCCCAAACAAAGCAGGGTGTTTTAATTCAGTACAAAGAACACATAACCTCTGTGTAGGGACCAAACAGGCATAATGTAATCGTTCTGCTACTCTGCCAAGATCAGGATAGCAGGTCACCTCTCCCCATTTACCTCCCTTTAAATCTATAGTTGGTTCTCATCTACTCAACTCCTGGAGATTTAAATCTGAGTCCTTAAACAGCTGACTCTACTGGACAGCTAAGAACCAAAACTACTAATAATTTACCTTCTTCAGAAAACCTTCTTTCCACTTAATCCCTCTCAGCAGCATGAATCTCACAGTTATGGACTAGTCTGTTCTCTTGGAGTTCGAACCATTTCTCCTCTGCTGACTTCCTAGTGATCATACCTTGCTCTGCTTCATGTACAGCAAAACTCTTCCTCTAGCTTACTTCAACTTGTATGTTTTATTAATACCCAAGATGTGAAATGTCACCTATCATTATCATACAGACTGAACCCACCAAATACCATAGCATCTTAGCACAAAGCAGGGGCTCAAAAAAATGTTACTGAATAACAAAACTGAACACAATGTTTAAAAAATATTTTTGGAGGGAAGGCTGAAATTTAGGCATCACTAATTTTTTTTTTAAATAAAAGCTAATTTTTTTTTAAATAAAAGCCTACATTTTAATAATACTTTATATACTACTCAAAAAAAACCAGATGATTTAAGATCTAGTATATACCATCAACAGAGCATCTCAAAAGTATTTCATTAGTTTGAAAGAAAAAGGTCAAGAAGAAATGTAGATTAAAAGAGACTAGTAAGACATAACAACTAAATGCAATGTGGGATCTTAAATTGAATCCTGAAGCAGGAAAAGAAAAACTTTTTTTAATGGACAATACTGGGACAGCTGGCAAAATCTGAATAAAGACTGTATTCTAGAGTACTGTGTGAAACTCCCAAATTCTAAAAAAAAAGTTTGTTTTTTGAGACAGTGTCTCGGTCTGTTGCCCAGGTTGAAGTGCAGTAGCACAATCTCAGCTCACTGTAACCTCCGCCTCCCAGGTTCAAGTTATTCTTGTGCCTCAGCCTCCTGAGTAGCTGGGATTACAGACATGCACCAACACACCCGGCTAATTTTTGTATTTTTAGTAGAGATGGGGTTTCACCATGTTGGCCAGCCTGGTCTCAAACCCCTGGCCTTAAGTCATCTGCCCGCCTCAGCCTCCCAAAGTGCTGGGATTACAGGCATGAGCCACAGCACCCAGCCCAGATTCTGAAAATTAAGAATTATCTTGTGGTTATGAATGTCCTTATTGTTAGGAAATACATACTGAAGTATTCAGGAATAAAACACCTGATGTCTGGCACCTTATTCTAAAATGGTTCAGAAAAAAATTACATGCATAACGGAAACATGAGAAACCAAATGTGATTAAAAGTTAGTAACTGGTGAATTCTTACAACTTTTCTGTAAATTTAAATGTATTTCAAAACAAGAAGTTAAAAGGTCAAGAAGCAAAAATGTAAAGAACAGTATTTTTCGTCACACCAATACTATTAGCTGCATATATGATGCTGGAGAAGCTGCTGAAATTCTAAATTATTCTAAGATACATAAGCTGTCAAATGAAGTAGATATAAACAATCACACTTTCTCACTAAAAACTTCAACAAATAAGTCTACTTTAGGAAAAAAGGTTAGAGTAAAATCTCTCTAACTGCAAATGACACAAAAGAAACCTGTTTATAATATCAAAAATCAATGGTTGACAACAATGAGATAACACTTCATACTTCTTGGATGGCTACAATCACAAAGACATACAATACTAAGTGCTGGTAAGGACATGGAGAAATCAGAACCCTTATACCCTTCCGGGGAAAATGTAAAACGGTGCGGCTCCTTTGGAAAATTCTGGCAGTTCCTCAAAAGGTTAAATACAGTAATCATATGACCCAGCAATTAATTCCACTCCTAGATACATACCAAAGAGAAATGAAAGCATTTGTCCACACCAAGACTTGTACACGAATGTCAGGAGTATTTGTAATAGTCGAAAAGTAGAAACAACCCAAATATCCACCAATGATGAATGGATAAATGATATGTGGCATGTCCATACAAGGCACTCTTATTTAGCAATAAAAAAGAATGAAGTACTGATACATGCCACAATGTAGATGAATTCTGAAAACATTATACAAAGTAAAAGACACCAGTCACAAGAGACTACATATTATCTGATTCCATTTAGTACAAAAGTCCAGAGTAGGCAAATCTAGGGAGAAAGAACACACAGATAAATGTTTGGGTAGGGCTAGAAATGGGAAAGGAGGTGACTGCTAGACGTTATGAAGTTGCTTTATGGAATGATAATGTTATAAAGTTAACATTTTAGTAAAATTTACACAACTCTGTGGATAAACTAAAAAACAATGAATTATACACTTTAAATGGGCAGATTTTATGATATGTACACTATATCAATAAAGCCATTAGAGAGAGAGTTTAAAAAAAAAAAAAGGCATGGCTGTAAAACCCTCTTGACCTAACCCAAAGATTTACCAATATTAAAATGTCCAAAATTACGTGAGGGGTATATTCTCTTATGCAACGAAGAAACCAGTTATTTCTATCCTTTAAGATTACTATGTCTCCTCATACACATCACTTCTTTACACCAATACTCACTAAGACCCTCTTTTATAATGATACATCGATTGTGATAAAACTCGTCGCTGGCTCTCCCCAGTCAATCCCAAAGATACATTACACAAATCAAATCTGAAGCCAAAATTATAATTTAACCCAAAAAATCCAAAGATTATTTTTCACAAAAGACAGACATCACTGATTTATAATCTGGATGATAAAATAAGTACCAAGTTGTTCAACTTAAGTATAATGTACACTCCAAGCTTAATGAGGTGATGTTTCACATAAGATATTCTGGAAACTGCAAAGGATTTTGAGTGAAAAATAAAATGTCTTACTCCTATTAAAAAGTAGTATATTTAGTATACAAACCTGCAGTAATATACTGCGCTGAAGCCATTTCCCCTGAAGCTCTCAAGGCACCTGCATACCTAGGAACATTAAAGCAGAGTTAAATAATAGAATTCAATTCATTCTAACACTCAAATGGGAAGCAACCTGTTAAAAGGAGTTACTACGACACCCTCAACTGCAGGTCCCACAGAGTTGTTCCCACCTTTCCTTTTCTTCTCTCCTGGTCTTGCATTATATGGAGAAAAAAAGGAATGCTGAAAAGGGAATTTAGATGGAGCCTACTTTAAGCTCTTTCCCTTTGTCAAACACATATAAAACAAACATTTTATTTTATTTTTTATTTTTTGAGACAGAGTTTTGCTCTTGTTGCCCAGGTTGGAGTGCAATGGCAAGATCTCGACTCACTGCAACCTCTACCTCTTGGGTTCAAGCAATTCTCCTGCCTCAGCCTCCCGAGTAGCTTGGATTACAGGCGTCCGCCATTATGCCCAGCTAATTTTTTTATTTCTAGCAGAGACAGGGTTTCACCATGTTGGCCAGGTAGTCTCGAACTCCTGACCTCAGTTGATCCACCCACCTCGGCCTCCCAAAGTGCTGGGATTACAGGCATGAGCCACTGCACCCAGCTAAAACAACCATTTTCTCAAAGTACTGTGAAACAAAACTATCCATTAATTACAAAGGAAATAAAATAACACAATCTCTGAAATAACTTGGAAGAAATAAGCATTAGATCAAAAACATTCAGCATTAGCTTGCTGTGTATCATTAAATAGGTCACTTACAGTTTTAGGTCAGTTTGCTCATCTGTAAACTGAGGAGCTTCTATTAAATGATTTCTAAATTCACTTTCAGCTTTACGATCCTCACTTAATTTACAACAGTACAACAAACTGGCCATGCAAAGGAAATATTCAAACTGCAGTCATTACTCACAATGTCTTATGATAAAAGCTCAGAAACTATCATTCAGTTAATATCAAACAATGAAAAATAGGAGGGAGACTGCATATGCACTATGATTAAACTATGTGTACATACTATACACCCATTAGAGTGATTAAAATTAAAATTAAAAAAAACTAGTATCACCCAATATTGGCAGGAATGTGGAGCAATCAGAATTACTGATCTTGTCAACAGTAATATGAATGGATCTCCAAGCTAGATACTGAGTGAAACAAGCCAGAACAAAAGAAAAGCACAACCTGTAGGATTCCATTTATTTTACGTTTCAGAATGTGCAAACTAATATGAAATCAGTAGTTGCTGGAAGTGGGTGGAGAGGATAAGGATTAACTGAGAAAAGGCACACACAAGAAATTTTCTGAGATGACAGAAATGTTCTATACTTTGACAGGCAAATGGATTACAGAGAATTTGCATTTGTCAAAACTGATCAAACCAAACACTTAAGATATATGCATTTCACTAGATGGGAATTATATCTCAATTTAAAAAGCAAAACCTCTATGCTTAGGTAGTATGAAAGAAATCACAGAAAGCATTGTGTTAAATTGTATTCAACTGAAGGATTTTGTTTTTCCCTTTTTCATTTGTTTGCATCTTTCAGAAACTGCTGTGACTAAACAAACTTTCTTAATTTTTCAATACACAATAATTCACAATAATGTCTGAATTATGTGTGTTCATTTTTAAAAACCTGAAAATCATTAAATTTCCCTGTTAAGACATTTGGCAACTTCTTGAAAGGCATTTTTGAAATTAAAATGAAGTACTAATATAGCAGACATATCCCAGAACATCACTTGGGAATGTAATTAGCTATATAATTGCTGCTGTTACTGAATTTTACTTCTTGTTATAGGGTAACATGAATATGTAACTATTTCTACATTTATGGCAAAGATAACTAATGAATTATCAACCTTTTTTTTGTAACTAAGAAAAGGAAAGTCATATGTAATTTAATATCCAAAAAACACTTCCCATATTAGAGCAATAAAATGTAATTCCTAATTAATGTAAAACCATCTATTAAGCCAAATAACATTAACATTGAAGTTTATAAAGAAAAACTTAGAAAAAGAGAAATTGACAGAAATACTGAGAGGTTTTACAGTCAAAAGTACTGAGGATCTTTCCTTATCTCTGTCAAGTTGATATATAAAAAGTAATGATAGGCCGGGCGCGGTGGCTCAAGCCTGTAATCCCAGCACTTTGGGAGGCCAAGACGGGCGGATCACGAGGTCAGGAGATCGAGACCATCCTGACTAACACGGTGAAACCCCGTCTCTACTAAAAAATACAAAAACTAGCCGGGCGAGGTAGCGGGCGCCTGTAGTCCCAGCTACTTGGGAGGCTGAGGCAGGAGAATGGCGTGAACCTGGGAGGCGGAGCTTGCAGTGAGCTGACATCTGGCCACTGCACTCCAGCCTGCGGGACAGAGCGAGACTCCGTCTCAAAAAAAAAAAAAAAAAGTAATGATATATAATAAAATTAACCTAATATCTATTATACTTTGACACCTACAAAGAGAGGACATTTTGACTTTTCTAGTCCCCATAAAATAATCATACATCAGATCAAAAAGACAAACTCAAATTTCCAAAATAGGCCAAATCCTTACCCATGGTGAAATAAAATACATTTATAACATATGCTTTCATATATGTGTTTCTAAATCCACTGGCTAAATAACCTGGCTTAAACTCTTGGGGGTGGATGTGGAACAAATGAAAAGCACATATAATGTTAATGAAAATACAAATTGGTACCTCCGTTTATGAAACTGGTTGGCAAAACATATCAAAACTGAATATATACATCCCTTTATGACCCAGCAGTTTCACTCATATATATTTTGTGCATATGCATACATACTCATATACACCCAACAGAAACAAATGCATGTGCCCAAAAATGTACTAGAATATTCAGAGCATATTTTTTCATAATCACCAAAAACTGAACATAAACCAAATATTTATCGATAGAAGAATGGATAACAAATTGGTAGTACAGCACACAATGGAATACTATACAGCATGAATAGAAATGAACCACCAATACACAGAACATGGATACATTAAACATCACGAGCCAGACCCATTAGCCAGTCATCAGCCAGACAAATGGGCCCAGTTTGTACACTTCTGTTCACAAAGAGTTCAAAATTGGTAAACTGATCTATGAGATTAGAAGTCAGGATAGTATTTCCAATTTGAGAGACATAAACAGTGGTAGTGATTAAGATCTGTGACGGGATTTTTAGAGTGCTGGAAGGGTTCTGCCTCTATTTTGGGTACGTGGATGTGTTCACCCTGGGACAATTCATTGAGCTGTACACTTACAATTTGTATACTTTCTGCATGTTATAATTCAATAATCAAAAATAAATGGGCCAGGCGTGGTGGCTCATGCCTGTAATCCCAGCACGTGGGAGGCCGAGGCAGGTGGATCACGAGGTCAAGAGATCGAGACCATCCTGGCCAACATGATGAAACCCTGTCTCTAATAAAAATACAAAAACTAGCTGGGCGTTGTGACACGTGCCTGTAGTAGTCCCAGCTACTCATGAGGCTGAGGCAGGAGAATCACCTGAACCCAGGAGGTGGAGGTTGCAGTGAGCCGAGATCATGCCACTGCACTCTGGCCTGGAGGTAGAATGAGAATGTCTCAAAAAAACAAAAAACAAAAAACAAAAACTGGGCTAAAAGGAAAAGATAACAGACTTTCTAGTGGTTTTTGTTAACATTTGAACAGCCTCATCTAACAAATAGAGAACAAGCAAAATCTCAGAACTAAATGTTTTCATTACTACACAAGAGTAAGTAAACAATCAATCTAATAGCCAATTCTTTGAAAGCTAAAATACAAATCTCTAGCAAGGTAACACAAACAAAGGGAGGAAAATACAAATAAAACAAATAAGAAATAAAAATACAAAAAAAAAAAATACAGGTCCAATGGTAGAATAACTCTTAAGCTGAAATAATTTAAAGACAGGACAATTTTGTAGGAAAATATAAATTACCAAAACTAACTTTAGAAGAGAGTAAGTACATTTAAAATACCCCAAAGGCCAAGCACGGTTACTCACGCCTGTAATCTCAGCCCTTTGGGAGGCCAAGGCCAGGGGATCACCTGAGGTCAGGGGTTTGAGACCATCCTGGCCAACATGGTGAAACTACATCTCTACTAAAAATACAAAAAATTAGCTGGGTGTAGTGGCGGATGCCTGTAATCCTAGCTGCTTGGGAGGTTGAGGCAGGAGAACCGCTTGAACCCGGGAGGCGGAGGTTGCAGTGAACCGAGATCACGCCACTGCACTCCAGCCTAGGCGACAGAGCGAGACTCTGTCTCAAAATAAAATAAAATAAAATACCCCAAAATAGCTGAGCGCAGCCAATTTCCTGGGCAAGTCTTTCAGCAGCAGATCAGTCCTATAAAAATATGAAAGAAAACAAAAGTTCCAGGAAAAGACGGACACAGCACTACCACAACTCTAACACCAAACTAACACAAATTAAAAAAAAAAAAAAAAAAAAAAAACAGCCAGAGGGAGACAGAATGCTATACATCAGTCTTAGTAACAAATGACCCCAAACATCCTTTTAAAATGTTCCAGCAAATTAAATTCAGCATTATATACTGAAAGAATATGAACGCATCAGGAATATAGTCTATTAGGCTAACTATTAACCTAATGTATCACAAATAGATCCAGTGAGAAAAATCTTAGAACTAGGTCAACAAACAACATTTGACAATTTTAACATGTATTTCTTATTTTTAAAACATCTCCAGTAAACAAATGATGGAGGGATACTTTCTTAACATTCTTAAGAATATTTCCACCAAACCTGAGGGGAGGACAAGAAGAAACAAGAAAAAAAGAATATTTCCACCACACGCAAGGTCAATGTTTAACCCTAAAACACAACAATCTTATTAAAATCAAAAACAAGAGAATTCCACAACCATCTACTATTTAACACTATGTTAAAAGTTCTAGCTAGTGAAACACGAAAGAAACACGAAGTAAACTGCCTGAAACAGACAATACTAACCTGAGTAATGGATTTGATTACCTATTTAGAAAATCCAAATATTAATAGAAAATAGGTCTTATTTCCTCATAAATATAAGTATCATAAATAAATCATAATCGTAAGTATCATCATAAATAAAATGTGTTTTCAGGGTAAATAAATGTGTTTTCAAGGTAAATAAAAAGTATAGTAAAATTTTCATAGAATCTAAGGACTATTTCAGTATTAGGGGAAAGTACACCTTGGAACCATGGAAATCTGACATTTGAAATTAGTATGCCTGATTTCTTCCCGTCAGCTAGCAGGGACAATAACAAAATGATCAAGGGAAAATTCATCTAACAGTACAAAATACAAAAATTCAAAACAGCTAGAAATAAAACACGTGAAAAAAATCCATCTTACTGAAAGTCAAACAAGATCTGAAACAATGGGGAGACAGCCTATATTCCTGGATGGGAGGGCTAAATATTGCAAAAATGTCAATTTATCTGAAACCTATGGTTTTGGATAAACATTATGGTCAAAATCCCAAAGGTTGACACTCCCACTATATATCCATTTAGAGGGAGAAAGGCGTATTGAACAACATGACTATGAAGTTCAAAGAGATACAAAATATGGATCAAACTATCCAGTAATACATTGAAAGTAAGAAGGATGCATTACTATACACCAGATGGTTAAAATGGCATAATACAAACACATAAAAAAATCAGATCTCAATAAATAAACCCAATTAGAAAATCCAGGACCAGGTCTCAAAAATATTTACTAATAATACATATGATAAAAGATCAATGTGTATCAATATACTATAAATGGTAATTGGAGAAAAAAAGAGAAACCTAGATTTTTACCTTGTAAGAGAAATGTATGTCACCAATAAACTCACCAGTAAAAAGTAGTTCAATCTTACCAGTAATCAAAAAATATTTATCATTATAATATTTTACTTTGATGAATATGTACAGAATGTAACATTCATATTTTTCTACCTTTTGGGATAACAATTGCCAATATCTAAAAGGTCCAACTATCCACTCTAATTTATTAACCCACCAACTCCATTTCCAGAAATTGATCCAAAGAATCCTATTCATCAAGATGTACTGCAGAACGGTTAATATGTAAGCATAAAAACAAAGACGTGAGCACAAATTTAAGACTGTTCGAACTGGTTATAAAAAAAACACAAACTGCTACACATATGTTTAAAGAAAAAACCCAAGTATAACACAAATCTTCATCCCTTTCTCTTTTATTTTGAGACTGAAGTCTCACTCTGTTGCCCAGGCTGGAGCGCAGTGGTGCGATCTCAGCTCACTGCAGCCTCCGCCTCCTGGGTTCAAGCAACTCTCCTGCCTCAGCCTCCCCCTCCCAAGCAGCTGGGATTATAGGCGCCCACCACCAAACCTGGCTAATTTTTGTATTTTTAACAGAGATTGGGTTTCACCATGTTAGCCAAGCTGGTCTTGAACTCCTGACCTTCAATGATCTGCCCCTCAGCCTCCCAAAGTGCTAGGATTACAAGCATGAGCCACTGCTCCCGGCCCATCTCTTTCTTTTTTTTAAGAGACAGGGTATCATTGCATTGCCCAGGCTGGAGTGCAGTGGCATCATCACAGCTCACCGTAGTTGCAAACTCCTGGGCTAAAGCATTCCTCCCAGCTCAGCCTCATGAGTAGCTGGAACCACAGGTACACACCACCACACTCAGCTATTTCTTTTTTATTGCAGAGATGCAGGTCTCACTATGTTGCCCAGGCTGGTCTTAAACTTCTGGCCTCAAGCTATAGATTCAGCCTCCCAAAGCACTGGGATCACAGGCATGAGCCATCACATCCAGCCCAGGGCATATCTTCAATCTGTATGAATTAAATGTATGATGCATTTTCATCATATCCTGACATAAGGGCTGAGAAGATGGCTAAGAAAAAGTGAGTATCAACTATGTAGACTTTTCTGTTATTTAAAATTTTTTTGTCAAGAACAAGTGGAAATCAATTACTTAGAATGAAGATTTGTGTGCCAGATGTGGTGGCTCACACCTATAATCCCAATATTTTGGCAGACCGAGCTAGGAGAATTGATTGAGGCCAGGAGCTTGAAACCAGCCTGAGCAACATAGCCATCTCCTGAAAAATCAGCTGGACATAGTGGTGCACGCCTGAGGTCCCAGCTACTCAGGAAACCAAGTCAGGAGGATCCTTGAACCCAAGAGGTCAAGGCTGCAGTGATCTGTGATTGTGCCACTCCAGAGCCTGGGCAACAGATCAAGGGCCTGCCTCAAGAAATAAAAAATAATTTAAAATGTTTAAAAATTTTAAATGAAGATATGCCCTCAACAAGCTAAAAAGAAGAAAATAATTTTTAGTAGTATAAGCAATCCCATACGCAATTTCACACAATGAACATATCCCCTAGACAGCTGTGAGATGAAATATGGGGCTTTTCTGTTCCCTCCAAGTGTCTCAGTTCTTGCATGCCTCTCATATGAGCATCTCACTGAACTGAATGAGACTCTAGTGTTTAAAGATAAATATTTTCAGCCAGGCACAGTGGCTCACGCATGTAAATCCAGCACTTTGGGAGGCTGAGGCAGGCAGATGACTTGTGAGGAGTTTGAAACCAGCCTGGACAATATAGTGAAACCCGTCTCTACTAAAAATACAAAAATTAGGCATGGTGGCACACACCTGTAATTCCAGCTACTTGGGAGGCTGAGAGAAGAATTGCTCAAGTCTGGGAGGCGGAGGCTGCAGTGAGCTGAGATCACACCACTGCACCGCAGCCTGGGTGAGAGAGTGAGACTCTGTCTCAAAAATAAATAAATAAAAAATAAGGGGAAAAAAAAAAAGATGAAACTGGGTACGCTGTGTATATTGAGAGGTGGGGCTTGCTAGTCTCCAATACAACAGATACGGCAATGTGATACTGTCTTTTGAGGAGTAATTTATAGAATTTTGGGATGATTTTTTATAACATATAGTTTTTACTCTAGGTTCTAAACTGAGAACCTAACTCCAGGAGTATGATGAGATTCCACTGTTGGGCGGCATTAAGCAAGCCATTTCAAACCTTGTTTTTACCTGTGGCTACAGTTCTTGGTCCTTACTGCCTGTTAAGCTAATCCAGTCTCTTTCTCTTGAATACACTTTCCTTCTACTCTCCATCATTATACATCCCACTTATTTATTATTTTATTTTATTTTACTTTATTGTCTTTTATTTATTTTATTTTTTGAGACAGGGCCTCACTCTATTGCCGAGCCTGGAGTGCAGTGGCAAGCTGATGGCTCACTGCAGGCTCGACCTCCCAGGCTCAAGCAATCTCCCACCTCAGCCTCTGAGTAGCTGGACTATAGGTACACACCACCTCACCTGGCTAATTTTTGTTTTGGTTGTTTGTTTGTTTTGTAGAGATGGGGTTTTGCCATGTTGCCCAGGCTAGTGTCAAACTCCTAAGCTCAAGTGAGACACCTGCCTCGGCCTCCCAAAGTACTGGGATTACAGGCAAGAGTCATCGCACTCAGGACTCATACCTCCTACTCTATAGAACCTGCCAAAGACAAGTTCTGCTAAGTATTTGTGAGGATGATCTTCCTCATCTCCAGCTGTAAAACACCTTTCATGGAATGTTTTTCTCTTTTTTCATTCTTCTTGTTATCAGTTAGTGCCATTTTTCCAAAGACATACTACCATCCATGACATCTTGTATCAATTAGGTTACTAAGTGCACTCTCTTGAGAAAATTTAGAATTCAAAAACTACTTCTTTTGTTTGGCATCAGAGGTTGCTGTACAAAAAAAAAAAATACTAAAAATAAAAACCAAAAAGCAAAAAAAGTAACTTTCACTTTTTATTTTTTTAAAAATAAGAAAAAACAAAAAAATGTTTCTTTTGGTTTCAGGAAAATAGAACCACACAGGATGAAATCTCCCCTGCTTATAAAGAACTCTTTCCAAAACATAAAAGAGCACTCTCCCAGGAAGAGGCTAAAAGGCATCCAAGAAGAAAATAGTAAAGAGGAAATCTTGGAAGTGAGCCAAGGCTATCTCCACCAGCCACTCCCAAGGGTGCTAGCCAGAAAGCTACCCCAGCAAACTACCTATTCAGATAATTTGCAACTGAGACTTAAGGAAGAGAATATGATGGCATGATATGAGTACACAACCTTCAAACAAATGAGGGAAGAACAACCCTTACATCCAAAAAGAACAGAGTTAAAAGGCCAAACAAGGGGAAAAAAAAAAAAAAAAAAAAACCTTTAAATAAAAATACTTCAGAGCCTCAGAAAAATAAAAGCAGGATTTAGATCCAAAAATTAAGAATAAGGAGTTACAAAAAAGAACAGAAGGTCATGATAAATAAGCAATGAAACAAAGCAGACGCATCAATCAGTAAAATGTAAGACAGAACTGAGGCATTTTCCTAGAGCACATCACATAAAAATTATAAAAATTTAAAACATGAAGAAAAGTTAGAAGACTAAAAAACAGATCTAGAAATTTTAATCTGTATAAGAAACCAGGTAGAGGAGAAGCAGTATCTAAAGAAATAATGACCAAGAAATGTCCTAGAGTTTGGGACAAGAGTCCTCAGACTAAAAGTGCTTACTGAGTACTAAATAAGATAAATAAAACCTACACTCTCACATTCTTGGAACACTGGGGGAAAGAAAAAAAAAGAGAAAACCCTAAAAGCTACTAACAGAAAAGAATAAAAATCAAGACTGATATCAGATCTCTCATCAGTAAGCACGGACACACAAAAATAGTGGAGAAATAACTACCAGTCACTAAGGAAAAATGGCTTTGACCTAGACTCTTGCCCCAAGCAGTATTATCATCCAAGGATAAGAGGAAAGGGTAAAATAAATCAATATTTTGGGACATATATAAAAGACACAGTAAGATTCACTAGGCAATTTTTAAAGCAAAATTAAAATAAAAACTGTATTAAAGAACAAAATAATAATCTTAGCTACCTAGAATTCAGAGGATAATTTGAATGTCAGTACTCTGCTTAAAATTTTCCAGTGGCTTCTCTTCATCCACAACACAAAGTCCACACTTCTTAAAAATGACTTCAAGATTTCTGGCTGGCCCCTGCTAATCTCCCATCTAGCACCTTTTCTACATCCATTCTTCTCCAGGCAGTTGCACTGAGTATGCTGCAGTCTCCTGCCTCCAGATGCTTGCTTAAATACTATTTCCTCCAGTCCACTCTCACACTTCCCTAACCCCTCATCCAGGCTGGGATAATACTTAACTGTTTAAATACCAGTTACTCTAAGAAGTCTTCCCAAACTATCCTTAGATACCCCTTATGAACCCTCTTAGATGTTCTCATAGCAGCCTACATTTCCCATCAAAGCAGTTCTGAAACAGTACCTGTTTACTTGATAGTCTTTCTCTATTAGACTGCAGGTGCCTTGAAGACAGATACTGTGTCTTGCTCACTGATAATACATCAGCTGTAATCTATGCAGTTTCTCATAAATACCTGACAACTATTCACTTCAGAGAAATGTAGAAAACCTTTAAAGTCACTATTTCAGATTTCTGCACAGTCCTTCTTTCCCTTCTCTTCTGCTTAGTTCTATCACATTTCACAAGAGACTGAGGGAAAAAACAAAAATCAATATTCATAAAGCTGTCTAGAATCCAAATTGTAGTTCAGAATTCTATCATAAGGAACTGACAATTTATGTATCAAGACAGTTGTATAAATTTAGTCAGAATTAAGTTACATATTTTTTAAGTTTCATTTATACTCACTGGAAGAAAGGACCCTTATTTGTAGACTATTTCACAGGTTCTCGAAACATTTGTAATTAATTATTTACTCTTTTCCTTTCATACGATGGTATAAAAACAAAATGTTCTTTCTTTTTTGGAACCAGTACTGACTGACATAAGGATAGACATATATATAAATAGAAAAGAATCCAGGGTCCAGAAATGAACCTATACATTACGATCAACCGACTTTCAAAAAAGGTGCTAAGACAATTCAGTGGGGAAACAACAGCCTTCAACAAATGATGCTGGAAGAACTGGATATACACATGCAAAAGAATAAGCAAATACCTCCCTCCCTCCCATCATACATAAAAATTAACCACAGGCCTCAATAGAAGAGCTAAAAGTATATTAACTCTTGAAAAACAACAAAGAAGTAAGTTTTTGTAACCTAGAATTAGACAGTGGCTTCTTACATATGAAACCAAAAGCATATGTGACAAAAGAAAAAATTAAAATTAAGATTAAACTACATCAAAATTAAAAAACATTTGCACTACAAATGTATCATGAAGAAAAGTAAAAGGACACTGCATACAACAGACTTAGGAAAAAAAATTTTTAAAAAACAAAGTAAAATGACAGCTTATAGTATAAAAGAAAAGATTTGCAAATTATCCATTGGGAAAAGAACTTGTATATATGTAAAAACACAATTGAATTTTTAAAAAGACAACCCACTTAAAACACAGGCAAAAGATTTAAACAGACATTTCTCCAAAGAAGATATATAAATGGACAATAAGCACATGAAAAGATGCCCAACATCATTAGTCACTAAAAAAAAATGTGCATGACAACCACAATGAGATACCACACTTCACACCGCTAGATGGCTTAATCAAAGACAGAAAATATTGGCAATCTTCTCACATTGCTGGTGAGAATGTAAAACAGTACTGTCGCTTTGGAAAATTATTGTGGCAGTTCCTCTACACGCTAAACGTAGTTACTACTATGAAAACGTTCATCTACACAAAAAACATGAATGTTCACAGCAGTATTACTTATAACAGCCAAAAAGGAGAAACAATCCAAATTTCCATCAACAAAATGAATGGATAAATAAAATGTGATATATACATAAAATGAAGTATTATTCAGCCATAAAATAGGAATGAGGTATTATATATGCTATAACATGAATGAACCACGGAAACATGCTAAATGAAAGAAGTCAGTCACAAAAAAACCACATATTCTATGATTCAATTTATATGAAATGCCCAGAATAAGCAAATCTATGACAGAAAGTAGATTAATGTTTGGCTAGGGCTAGAGGTGGGTGAAAGGGTATAACTAGTGACTGCCAGTGAGTATGACACTTCTTTTGGAGGAGGCGGAAAATGTCCTAAAATTGATTGTGGTGATGGTTGCACAAACTTGTGAATACTGTAAAAATCATTAAACATTTTAAAATGGTGAATTGTAGAAGAAATTAATTATATCTCATTAAGATGCTAAAGAAAACAAAACAAAACAATACTACTCACCCAAATGTGAACATCCCTTACCCAAAAAAGACTGCAGTCTTACCTTTTAAGGGCATCTTTGAGTTCAGGCACAGAACGAATACACTGAACTGTGGCATTCATGTAACAAGTGTTACCAAGGTTTGTCAATCCACATGGTAACTCCATCTAGTTTTAAAAAAAAAAAAAAAGGATTAAATCATTAAACCATTTTTACAAAATGACACGACATATATAAATCACTAAAATTCTCATTTTGAATCAAGTACCATTTACTAGCTTCTACCAATTTATATTCTGCCTTCACTCTAAAGAAACAGTTTTATTTCCCCCCCCAAAAAATGTTTACTTGGATCATGCTGGCCATCATATTATGTTTTAGTTTCCTTCTTAAAAATAAGAGAATAATCATACTAGTCTTGCCTTCTTGGCAGGTTTATCAGGAGAAGAGAACAGGCAAAACATGCATAGAAACACTTAAAAACAAAAAGCAAAATAACAGGAAGGGTACAGTGGCTCACGCCTGTAATCCCAACACTTTGGAAGGCTGAGGTGGAAGGACAGCTTGAGGTCAGAAGTTCAAGGTCATCCTAGGCAACACAGCAAGACCCTGTCTCTACCAAAAAAAAAAAAAAAATTTTTTTTTTTTAATTTGCTGGGCATGGTGGTGCACACCTACAATTTTCACTACTCAGGAGGCTGAGGTGGGAGGATCACTTGAGCCCAGGAAGTTGAGGTTACAGTGAGCTACGATCATACCACTGCACAACAGCCAGGGTGACAGAGCAAGACCCCATCTCAAGGGGAAAAAAAAAAAAACAAGAAAATGAATGAATGGCACTAAATAAATGCAAGGTGTTAAAAAAAAAATTTGACACGTGTGTTGGCCAGTTTCTAAACTGATTTTGCATTTAAATTCAGGATAAAATGTATATATTTTCCACACGAAGGATTTAAAAAATTTAAATATCCCAGCATTTAAACTACTCTTTGACCCTGTTTTCTCATAAATAATAGTAAACACTTATATAGTACTATCTGCCAGAAACATATTTATTACAGATATTAGCTAAATATATATAAGTTAAGCCTAAATAAATTCACTTGGAAGTCTGAAAACCAGTAGTAAGGTGTACAATACAAAAAAAAAAAACCCTAACTGTGCATTATTTAACCACAGGACTCCCTTAATCTAATTAAAAATAATAAAACTCTTATTTACAGATAAAAACATCCATCTTGGTATTAATGATTAAGTCTTCAAGACATTTAGATACTACTTTCTGAAAGACACTGTAATAATGGTCCTTCAAAAAGTAGTATCAAACATATAAAATCTGGCGTGTCTTACAGCAGATGCTAACTGTTCTTCTGTCATGTCTTCTACGAAGACAGTTTTGGCTGAGGGTTCTTCTGGGAGAGCATCTGCTGACCCCATCATTAGTAGAGTCATTCCCTGTTTTTAAAAAAAGTTATTTCATGAAAATCCTTAAAAGTTGGTAATGTTTATGTCAAACAAAAGAAGCCAGGCACAAAAGAACACATATTACATAATTCTATTTGCCAAAAAAAAGGAAATCTACAGAAAGTAGATTAGTTGCTGCCTAGGACTGGAGGTGGGAAGAGGGAGTGGCTTTAAATGGTACAAGTTTCTTTCTGGTGTAACAGAAATGTTCTAAAATTAGATTGTGGTGAAGGCTGCACAACTCTGTAAATACACTACTAAAAAATCACTGCATTGTTTAAAACAAGTAAAAAGCCCTGGGGTGGCTGTTTGAGGCCAAGGCAAAGGTGTAAAGAAACTTTTTAGTGAAGAAACTTCTAAATCGCGATTGTGGTGGTGGTTACATGACAATACAGAATTGCCCAAAGTCATCAAGCTGTACATCAAACACAGGTGAATTTTACTCTATATAAATTGTACCTGAATAAAGCTGAAGGAAAAAACAAATATTGCCATAAAAACACCTAATAATGTTTAGAATATTGTAGCAGAGGGAATTTTTCAAATGATTATTAACATTTAAGTGGCATCACCTCTCCCCATAACAAACTAACAACTAATAAAATTCAGACCAGGCATAGCGGCTCATGCCTATAATCCCAGCACTTTGGGAGGCCGAGGCTGGTGGATGGTTTGAGTCCCGTTCAAGACTAGCCTGGGCAACATGGCGAAACCCCATCTCTACAAAAAATATCAATATTAGCTGGGTATAGGGGTGCATGCCTGTAATCCCAGCTACTTGGGGGCTAAGGTGGGAGGATCACTGGAGCCTGGGAGGTTGAGGCTGCGGTGAGCTGTGATCTCACCACTTGCATTCCAGCCTAGGTGACAGAGTGAGACCCTGTCTCAAAAAACAAAACAAACACACACACACTAATAAAATTCTTTCTGTGAGTGTCTATTGTGTAACTGTAGTGATTGTTTACATTTAAAAACAAATATTTTTAGAGCATTAAATTCTCCATTACTGAAAAATATCAAACCAAATACAGAGTAAATTTGTCCAAAATATCCAATTATATAATTCTACACATTAATCTAAGTAAATACTTTTATTGAATACACATGCAAACACTCCTACAATCAATAGAAGGACAAGGAAGACACTGTCATTGTAAAGCTCATAATCTTAAAATATGAACAACACCTTACTCTCTTACTCAATATCTTAATTGGAAGGCATGAACACATGAGACAAAGAAAAAGGTAGGACCAGAAGTGGAGGTTTAAAAAAAAAAAAAAACAGGGAGGGAAAAATGATAGCCAGAAGACTAAAAATATCCAGATGATGATTAAAATTAGGAAATTAGTAAGGCCAACAAATTCAGTTAAGAATACCTACAATTAAATCTAAAGACCTTTATTCTATCACCTTTTATTTCTACACAGACATCTTATAAGATCATTGCAAAGCAGTAAAGCAGTACTAAGCCATCACTACAGAATTTTTTTTTTTCTTTTTAGAGACAGGGACTCACTCTGTCACCCAGGCAGGAGTGCAGTGGCACAATTACAGGTCACTGTAGCCTCAAACTTCTGGCCTCAAGTGATCCCCACATCTCCCAAAGTGCTGGGATTGTAGGTATAAGCCACCCTACCAGGCCAAGAATCTTTTTCCAAAGACAACTGTCTCAGGAGCCAACTATTTAAAGAATATACTAGCAATAACCAGTTGGAAAACACAATAGAACAAATGCCAACATATATCTAAGAATAAACATAACAAGAAAAATGTAGTACTTTAGTAAGAGAATAAAGCTTTACTTCAGGATAGAAAAAAAGAACCTAAATAAATTGAAAGACATGACAAGTTCTGTACTTGAAAAATTACTATAAAAATGCAATTACAGTTATATAAACTTAATGAAATTCCTTTACAAAACCTTGCAAAATGATTCATTCATGCAGCAAATTTATACCCATGATAATAGCTAAGAAATTTCTGAAAAAAAATAGAGACTAAAACAATGCCCTTAAAAATTACGGGGAAAAGGGATTATATAACGAAAAACATTGAGAAAAACTGTATAATTTAGAAAAAACATACTATCAGCTCTCCACTTCATACCATACCACAACCATAATGAATTAAAGGTAAAGATTTAAATGTAAAAAACTTAATATTCATAAAAGAATGCAAGTGAATCCAAAACCTCATGCATTGTTGGAAGATTTTCTAAAATTGACATAAATATTAAAAAGACTGATGTAACTATAAAAAATGTCTATAAAACATTTGAAAACAACAAACTAGGGGAAAAACTACACCATATATACTAAGCACTCAAAAAAGCAAATCTATAAGAAAAAGCGGGCCGGGCGCGGTGGCTCAAGCCTGTAATCCCAGCACTTTGGGAGGCCGAGACGGGCGGATCAC
>NW_012117932.1:1762226-1773964 GCF_000951035.1 Colobus angolensis palliatus | reverse complement strand
AGAATGGCGTGAACCCGGCAGGTGGAGCTTGCAGTGAGCTGAGATCCGGCCACAGTACTCCAGCCCGGGCGACAGAGCGAGACTCCGCCTCAAAAAACAAAAGAAAAAGAAAAAGAAAAAGAAAATACATACGACAAAAATGGGCAAAAGAGATTTAAAAAAAAAAAAAAAAGGCTTAAAATTAAAGAACTAGGTAAGCTTCTACCTTAAGCCAGAAAAAGTAAAAATAGGCTGGGCGTGGTGGCTCACGCCTGTAATCCCAGCACTTTGGGAGGCCGAGACGGGCGGATCACAATGTCAGGAGATCGAGACCATCCTGGCTAACATGGTGAAACCCCATCCCTACTAAAAATACAAAAAATTAGCCGGGGATGGTGGCGGGCACCTGTAGTCCCAGCTACTTGTGAAGCTGAGGCAGGAGAATCACGTAAACCCAGGAGGTGGAGCTTGTAGTGAGCCAAGATTGAGCCACTGCACTCCAGTCTGGGCAACAGAGCGAGACCCTGTCTCAAAAAAAGAAAAGGTAAAAATTAAAACCAAGCCATGTGTGGTGGTGCACACCTGTAGTCCAAGGTAATCGGAAGGCTAAGATGGGAAGACTGCTTAGCAGCTCAAGGCCAGCCTAAGCAACATAGCAAGATCCCATTTCTAAAACAAACAAAAAAAGTCACTACCATTTGCCTGGGTTTCAGCATTTCATTCAACAAAATATGATTATATAAAAATTCAAAATTAAAATTAAAATTTCAAAATTAAAAAAAATTAAAACCAAAGTAGAAAGAAAGCAAAGAGAAAAAATTAGCAAAGTGAAAAAATTAACAAAGTAATAAATGAACAGGCTAAAGATTTTTTTTTGTTGGGGAAACAATCAATGAAAGTGATAAAACTCTGGCTTGATGATAAAGGAAACAGACAAATCATAATTTGCCCATACTAGAGAGGAAAACAGCACTACACATTCTAGAATTAAAGCATAATAACATTAGAGTATGACAATCAATTCAACAACTTAAATGAACCAATTCCTTCAAAAATACTGATTATCAAGCTGATATGAAAGAAAACATAATAAAAATAGTCCTACATTTATCAAAGACGCTAAATTCTTAAAGTCTTCCTACAAAGAAAACTCCAAACCCAGACGAAGTCTAGTGAACTAGCCTTCACAAGAGAATTTTAGTGAATCTAGGCTTCACTAGAGAATTTTAGGCAACATTTAAAGAAAAAAAAACCCCAGTGGAGTGGCAGCAGAAATAAAAAAGAAAAAATACAAACTCATAAAAGAGGGGACGCTTCCTAACTCATTGTATAAGACCAACATTACATTGATAGCAAAACCAGATTAAAAAAGAACACAAGAAAACTATAAACCATTATCTCTTAAGAGACACTAAAAACCTTAACAAAAGATAAACAAATAGAATCTAGCAATACGTAATGTACAAGTGGGGTTTATCCCAAGAATGTAAGTTCTGTTTAATACTCAGAAGTCGGTGTAGTTTACATTAATGGATTAAATGAGAGGAAGAAATGATATAGAAAAGGCATTTAACAAAATGACAAAATTCAACTTCCATTCATGACAAAACCTCTCAGGAAACTAGAAACAGAGTTCCTGAACCTGATGATGAGCATCTATAAACTACCTCCGGCCACTACTGGAGGCTTTTCCCCTAAGGTCAGGAAAAAGGCAATGATGTCCACTATCAACCACTTCTACTCAGCACTGTTTAAAGTCTTAAGCATTGCAATAAAGAAAAAAAGAGAAACAAAATGCACAAAGATTAAAAAGGAAGAAATAAAATTGTCCTTATTTGAAGACGACATGTATACCTACAATACCCTAAGAAATTAATACATGAAATAAAGTCACAGCATATAAAGTCAATTATAAAAATTAACTTTATTTTTATATACTAGCAAGCAATTGGAAAATGACATTTCAAAAATACCACAGCTGGGTGCAGTGGCCCACACTTGTAATCCCAGCACTTTGGAGGCCAAGGCAGGAGGATTACTTGAGGCTAGGAGTTCGAGACCAGCCTGGTCAACATGGCAAAACCCCATCTCTACTAAAAACACAAAATTAGCCTGGCATAATGGCACAATCCTGTAGTCCCAGCTACTTAGGAGGCTGAGACACGAGAACTGCTTGAACCTGGGGAGACAGGCTACAGTGAGCCATGATCATGTCACTGCACTTCAGCCTGGGCAACAGAGTAGGACTCTGTCTCAAAAACAAAAACAAAAACTTAGTCAAGCACAATGGCGCATGCCTGTAGTCCCAGTTACTCAGGAGGGTGAGGTGGGAGGATCCCTTGAGCCCAAGAATTCAAGGCCACAGTGAGCTATGAGCCACTGCACTCCAGCCCATGCGACAAAGCAAGACCTCGTCTTTAAAAAAAAAAAAGTACCACTTATGACAACATTAAAAACCAAGAAATAAGCCGGGTGCAGTGGCTTACGCCTATAATCCCAGCACTTGTGGAGGCTGAGGCGGACAGATCAAGAGTTTGAGATCAGCCTGTCCAACATGGTGAAACCCCGTCTCTACTAAAAATACAAAAATTAGTCAGGCGTGGTGGCGGGTGCCTGTAATCCCAGCTACTCAGGAAGCTAAGGAAAGAGAATCACTTGAACCCAGGAGGCGGAGTCTGCAGTGAGCTGAGATCACACCACTGCCCTCCAGCCTGGGCGTCAGAGCGAGACTGTCTCAAAACAAAACAAAACAAAACCATGAAATACTTAACAATATGTGAAACAAAATATGTGTAAGTCCCAACATTGAACATTGTTGTGAGAAATGTTAAGATCTAAATAAAGGAAAGGTTTACCATGTTTGTGAATTAGAAGACTCAATACTGAGATGTCCCAGACTGACATACACATTCAATGCAATTCCAATAAAAATCACAGCAGGCTCTTATGGAGAAAATGACAAGCTGAATCTAAAAATATGCAATAGACATACAAAGATCCCAGAATAGCCAACATAACTTTAAAAAAGAAAAACAACTGGAAAACTTAGACAACCTGATTTCAAGACCTGAAGAATCAAAACAGCAGGGAGTGGGTACTGGTGTAAAGGTACATATAAAAATCAATGGAAGAAAACAGAATCCAGAAATAAACCCATATGTTTATGGTCAACTGATTTTCAACAAAGGTACTGAGGAAGAACGGCAAAGAATAGTCTTTTCAACAAATGTTGCTCACTAAACTAAATATTCATGTGAAGAAATGACCTCAACTATTGCTTAACAGCAAACACAAGAATTTACTCAAAACAGACAATAGGTCAGGTGCGGTGGCTCACACTTCTCATCCCAGCACTTTGGGAGGCTGAGGCGGGTGGACCACCTGAGGTTGGGAGTTCGAGACCAGCCTGACCAACATGGAGAAACCCCATCTCTACTAAAAAAAAATACAAACAATTAGCTGGGTGTGATGGTGCACACCTGTAATCCCAGCTACTCAGGAGGCTGAGGCAGGAAAATTGCTTGAACCTGGGAGGCAGAGGTTGCAGTGAGCCAAGATAACGCCATTGCACTCCAGCCTGGGCAACAAGTCTCAAAAAAAAAAAAAACAGACAATATAAACCGGGCATGGTGGCTCACTCCTGTAATCCCAGCACTTTGGGAGGCCGAGGTGGGCAGATCACGAGGTCAGGAGTTCGAGACCATCCTGGCTAACATGGTGAAACCCCATCTCTACTAAAACTACAAAAAAATTAGCCAGGTGTGGTGGTGGGTGCCTGTAGTCCCAGCTACTTGGGAGGCTGAGGCAGGAGAATGGCGTGAACCAGGAGGTGGAGCTTGCAGTGAGCCGAGATCGCGCCACCGCACTCCAGCCTGGGCAACAGAGCGAGACTCCATCTCAAAAAAAAAAAAAAAGACATCTAAATGTAACAGCTAAAACTTACTAAGTTTTAAAATAAAACAGGAAAAAAAATCTTGTAAACTTGACACAGGCGAAGATTTCTTACAACATAGTTCAAATCACTAAAAAATGTGATAAACTGACTTTGATAAAATTACCTTTTATCCAACAAAACAGTATTACATAAATTAAAACACAGGGATACCTTGATATTGCAGTTTGGGTTCCAGAGCATGAGAAAGCAAATCTCACAATAAAGCAAGTCACACAAAACTTTTTCCCCAGTGCATACAAACGTCATGTTTATATCAGTCTGTAAAGTATGCAAAAGCATTATGTCTAAAAAAGAATGCACACATCTTAATTTTAAAATAATTTATTGCTTAAAAAAAAATGCTGACAATCATCTGAGCCTTCAGTTAATCATCTCCTTGCAGGGCAGGGGGTCTTGTTTCCAAGTTGATGGCTACTGACTGATGACAGCACTGGTTCCTGAATCCTGGGTAATTGCCTAAAATGAGACAATAAAACCTGCCACACTGACCTCCTTCATGAAAGAGTGCTCTGCAGCCTGAGGTGCTGTTTAACAGCATTTTATCCACAGTCGGACTGCCTTCAAAACTGGAGTCAATCCTCTCAATTCCTGCTGCTGCTTTATCAAGTAAGCCCGTGTAATATTTTAAATCCTTTGTTGTCATTTCAACAACATTCACAGCTTCTTCACGAGGAGTGGAGTCTATCTCAATAAATTACTTTCTTTGCACATCCATAAGTTACCTCCTCAACTGTTCAAGTTGTATCATGAGATTGTGGCAATTCAGTCACAATTTCAAACCCCATTTTTTTATTCTTGTCTTTTAGACACAGGGTCTTGCTCTGGTCATTCAGATTGGAGTGTAGTGTCACAATCATAGATCACCACTGTAACCTCAAACTCCTAAGCTTAAGCGATCCTACTGCCTCAGTCTCCAGAGTAGTTAGGACTACAGCTATATACCATCATGCCCAACTAATTTTATTTTTTGTAAAGACAGGGTCTCACTGTGTTGCCCAGGCTGGTCTCGAAGTCCCAGCCTGAAGCTCTCCTCCTATTCCAGACTCCCAAAGTGCTGGGATTATAGGAGTGAGCCACCGTGCCTGGCCACTTCTAATTCTAGTTTTCTTCCTATTTCCACCACATGGGCAGTTATATCCTCAACTCAAGTTTTGAACTCCTCAAAGTCATCCACAAGGGTTAGAATCAGCTTCTTTCAAACTCCTGGTAATAATGACATTTTAACTTCCTTCCATGAATGTTCCTAATGGCATCAAGAATGGTGAATCCTTTCCAGAAAGTTTTTGATTTTGCCCCGATTCATGGAGAAATAACTTTATAGGGAAACTTTAGCCTTACAAAATGTATCTCCTAAATAATAAGATTTGAAAGTAGAAATTACTCCCTGATGCATGGGCTGCAGAATAGTTGTTGCGTTAGCAGACATGAAAACAACATTCATCTCGTTTATCTCTCTCAAAGCTCTTGAGTGACTAGATGCATTGTCAATGAGCACTAATATTTTGAAAGGAATCTTTCTGAGCAGTAACTCTCAATGGTGACCTTAAAATATTCACTACTCCATACTGTAAACAGATGTACTGGCATCTGGGCTTTGTTGTTCCATATACAGAGCACAAGCAGAGTAGATTTAGCATCATTCTTAAGAGATCCACGGTTTATGGAATGGTAAATGAGCACTGGCTTCAACTTAAAGTCACCAGCTGCATGAGACTCTAACAAGATAGTCAGGCTGGCCTTTGAACCCAGGCACTGACTTCTCCTCTCTAGCTATGAAAGGCTTAGACGGCGTCTTTTTCCAATATCAGGCTGCTGCATCCACATTGAAAATCTGTTGTATAGTGTAGCCACCTTCATCAGCAATCTTAGCTAGATCTTCTGGATAACTTACTGCAGCTTCTCCATCAGCACTTACTGCTTCACCTTGCATTTTTATGTTACAGAGATTGCTTCTTTCTTTAAACCTCGTGAACCAACTTCTGCTAGCTTCAAATTATATATCATATATATATATATATACATTTTTTTTTAAGTTTCTGGGTACATGTCCAGGATGTGCAAGTTACACAGGTAAACGTGTCACAGCGGTTTGCCGTACCTATCAACCCATCACCTAGGTATTAAGCCCAGCATGCATTAGCTATTTATCCTGATGCTGCCCCCACATCCCACTGCCTGACAGGCCCCAGTGTGTGCTGTTCTCCTCCCTGTGTCCATGTATTCTCATTGTTCAGCTCCCACTGATAAGTGACAACATGTGGTGTTCAGTTTTCTGTTCCTGTGTTAGTCTGATGAGGATAATGTAGCTTCCTCACCTCTCTCAGTCTTCACAGAATTAAAGAGAATTAGGGTCTTCCTCTGGTTAGGCTTTGACTTAAGGAAATGTGGCTAGTTTGATCTTCTATCCACACCACTTAAACTTTCTTCACATCAGCAATAACGCTGCTTTGCTTTATCACTTGTGTGTTCATTGCAGTAACACTTCAAGAACTTTATCTTTTAAATTATAAATTTCCTTTGAAAACTGGACCTTTGTATTCACAACTTGGTTAACTGGTGCAAAATGCCTAGCTTTTGGCCTATCCTGGCTTTACACAGGCCTTCCTCTCTAAGCTTAATCATTTCTAGCTTTCTGTGGAAAGAAAGAAACATGAAACTCTTCCTTTCTCTTGAACACTTAGAGGCCATTATAGGGTTATTAACTGGCCTAATTTCAATACTGTCTTGTCTCAGGGAATAGGGAAGCCTGAGGAGAGGGAAGAGGGAATTGTGGGTCAGTGAGGCTGCCAGAACACAGGTTTACCGATTAAGTTTGCCGTCTTACAGGTGTGATTCATGACACCCCAAAATTACAAAAGTAACATCAAAGATCAACATACTTGACGTGAGAGTAATGAAAATGTTTCAAATATTGCAAGAATCACCAAAATGTGACAAAGAGACATGAAGTGAACATAGGCTGCTGGAAAAATGATGCCTAAAAACTTGCTCGATGCAAGGTGACCGCAAACCTTCAATTTATAAAAATCACAATTATCCGTGAAGCACAAAGAATAAGGTGTGCCTTTATATGAAACTCTGGGGTCAATCATAATATTTAAGAGAGCAAAAGGATAACAAAATCAAGAAATCTGAGAACTGCACATCCCAGAAATGCAAGGTTTAAGTTAAAAATCAATGAGAATAACCACATTACCAAAAGAAAAAAAATCACACAATCATTTTAACAAACAGAAAAAGCACTTAACAAAATTTAACAATCTTTCATAATTTTAAGTTGTAGTGAACTAGAATAAGATAAGATGTCCACTCATTTTGTTCCTTTTTTTTTTGTTTTTTTGAGGTGGAGTCTCGCTCTGTTGCCCAGGCTGGAGTGCAGTGGTGTGATCTCAGCTGACTGCAACCTCCGCCTCCTGAGGCCAAGCAATTCTCCTACCTCAGCCTCCTGACTAGCTGAGACTATAGGCGCGCACCATGACGCTCAGCTAATTTTTGTATTTTTAGTAGAGACGGGGTTTCACCATGTTGGCCAGGCTGGTCTTGAACTCCTGACCTTAAGTGATCCACCCTCCTTGGCCTCCCAAAGTGCTGGGATTACAGGCTTGAGCTACCACACCCAGCCAAGATGTCCACTCTCATCACTTTTTTTTTTTTTGAGATGGAGTCTCGCTCTGTTGCCCAGGCTGGAGTGCAGTGGCACGATCTCGGCTCACTGCAAGCTCCACCTCCTGGTTCACACCATTCTCCTGCCTCAGCCTCCTGAGTAGCTGAGACTACAGGCGCCCGCCACCACGCCTGGCTAATTGTTTTGTATTTTTTTTTTTAGTAGAGACAGGTTTTCACCATGTTAGCCAGGATAGTCTCGATCTCCTGACCTCGTGATCCACCCACCTCGGCCTCCCAAAGTGCTGTGATTACAGGCGTGAGCCACCGCCCTCAGCCACTCTTATCACTTTCTATTAACACTGTATTAGAAATCCTATCAAAAAGTAGGACAAAGCCTGGCACGGAGATCAAGGCACGTGGATCACTTGAGGTCAGAAGTTCGAGACCAGCCTGGCCAACGTGGCGAAACCAAAATACAAAAATTAGCTGGGCATGGTGGTAGGTGTCTGTAATCCCAGCAATTTGGGAGGCTGAGGCAGGAGAATCACATAAACTGAGGGAGGCAGAAAATGCGGTGAGCCAAGATCACACTACTGCACCTCAGCCTGGGCGACAAAGCAAGACTTTGTTTCAAAAAAAATAAATAAAAGAAGTCATCTATTTATCAATTATATGTCAATAAAATTTAAGAAAACCGAAAGTCATGAATATTGAAAAGGGAGAAGTAAAACTGTCATTATTTGCAGATAACATGTTTACGTACACAGAAAACCCAATGGAATCTGCCCAAAACACAACTGGAATGAGTAAGTGAATTGCTTACAAGAACCCAGAATGAAAATAAACTTAGAAAAATCAATTGTATTTTGGCCAGGCGCGGTGGCTCACGCCTGTAATCCTAGCACTTTGGGAGGCCAAGGTGGGCGGATCACCTGAGGTCACGAGTTTGAGACCAGCCTGGCCAACATGGTGAAACTCCATCTCTACTAAAAATACAAAAATTAGCCGGGCATGGTGGTGGGTGTCTGTAATCCCAGCTGAGGGAGAATTGCTTTAACCTGGGAGGCAGAGGTTGCAGTGAGCCGAGATCGCACCATTGCACTCCAGCCTGGGCAACAAGAGTGAGACTGTCTCAAAAAGAAACAAAAAAGAAAAATCAATTGTATTTTTACATTCTAGCCATGAACGCTGGAAACAATTTTTTAGTATCATTTTAAGCAGTGAACAAATGTTAAGTTCCAATAATTTAAGAGAAGTCATGCAAGGGCTGGGCACAGTGACTCACACCTGTTAATCCCAGCACTCTGGGAGGCCAAGGCAGGAAGATCACTTGAGCCCTGGAGTTTAAGACCAGCCTGGGAAACATAGTGACACCCCCATCTCTACAAAAAAACAATGAAAATTAATTAATTAACTGGGCCTGGTAACACACACCTGTGGTCCCAGCTACTCAGAAGGCTGAGATGGAAGGAATGCTTGAGCCTGGGACTTTGAAGCTGCAGCAAGCCATGACCATGCCACTGTGCTCCAGCACACGTAACAGTGAGGCCCTGTCCCCCCCCAAAAAAACCACTCATGCAAAATCTCTATATTTAAAAACTACAACACGGCTAAGAGAAAACAGAGACCCAAACAAATAAGGAAGTACATCATATTCAAGGATTTTAATAAGCAATATTGTTAAGATGTTTATTCTCCCCAAATTGAGCTACAGATTCAATGTAATCTCAAACAAAATCTCAAAGAGGAGAAAGCTGCAGAGCATAGGAACGTATACTACCTTATTTCAAGATTTTTTTTTTTTTGGAGACAGTCTCGTTCCATTGCCAGGCTGGAGTGCAGTGGCGTGATCTCGCCTCACTGCAATCTCCGCCTCCCAGGTTCAAGTGATTCTCCTGCCTCAGCCTCCCAAGTAGCTAGGATTACAGGTGTGCATCACCACACCCAGCCAATTTTTTTTTCAAGACTTTTATTATAAAGCTTTAGTAATCAAAACCATTTGGTACTAGTGTAACTCTATCTACTAGATCAATGAAACAAAAACCAAAAATAAACCTGTAACTAGTTTTCAAGAAAGAGCCCAACACAAGTCAATGGGAAAAGGCAAGTATTTTCAACAGATAGTGCTGGAACAACTGGATATACATGTGAAAAAAAGTCATCTGGAATTTATTTTGGTATCATAATGAGGTTACTGCATTATAATAAATATTCATAAGATAATACTTACATTTTTTATTTTGATGTTTCCCCAATCATCATCCTGTTTCAAAGACAAACAAAAAACATTTAACCACTTCTGTACAAGCAGAACATAATCTAATAATCAATTTATTTTAATCTACTTCAAAACAGAATAAAATTCATCCTGTATGCAGATTTTATTTAAAATTACAGCAATAAAAAGTTTTTTTTGGCCAGGCACGGTGGCTCACACCTGTAATTCCAGTACTTTGGGAGGCCAAGGCAGGCGGCTCACCTGTGGTCAGGAGTTCAAAACCAGCCTGACCAATATAGAGAAACTCCATCTCTACTAAAAATACAAAAAGTAGCTGGGCATGGTGGTGCACACCTGTAATTCCAGCTACTCGGGAGGCTGAGGCAAGATAACTGCTTGAACCCAGGAGGCAGAGCTTACAGTGAGCCAAGATCTCACCACTGCAGTCCAGCCTGGGCAACAGAGCAAGGCTCCATCTCAAAAAAAAAAAAAAATTTCTTTAAACACAAGCGGTCCTAAAGCCAGGGTTTCAAATAATTTGCTTCAACTGCATAAGGTAACACAATATAAAAGGCAGTAACCTTTACAGCATCAAATACTAAAAAACACGTAAGTATAAAAAAAAATACTTTTAGCAAGTACTAAAATACACTTGACTAATGACAGATGATAGATCCTATTTTTTGGGTGTTTGGAACCAGCAGAGCTAATAAATAACTAGCTTAATCGGCAAGAATGAAGAGTTAATGTAATTAAGGTGACTCTATAATTTACCATCAAAACCAGGAGACTCAGAAGAATACAAATGCTAGAATAAACCAGGCTACCCAGGGCAAACTAAATCTTACTAATACTTGCATAACCACAAATGTTTCTCAAGTGCTAAATTTCACATCTATAAAGCAATTAAATACTTTCCCTTCAATATGTTGAATAAAGATCAATATATTTTTTTAAATGCATGATTAGTCCAGAGTAATATTTTAACTTACTGCAGCTAGGCCTTTCCCCTCATAGGATAAAGTCGATTCCATATTACTCCCTTTTATAGAAGGTATTGGGTATTCAATATGCTTGTCTACCCTTCATTGGTGCCGCTCATTATATCCTCTATCTGCTTTAAAATGGAACAGTAACTTCCTACAGGACCTTCTCAATTTAAGGACTATGACTGCTAAAGATAACGAATGATAACTATAAATGCCCTCTAAGATCACTCACCCAAGGTCACACAAAGCTGGGAATGGAACACAGATCTGCGTGATTTATAAATCATAAGCTCATTTGGTGCCTTACTATGTTACTTAAACCCCTTTGACATTCATTTATAAAATTTCCTCATTCATAAGATACGGATAACATATAGTTGAGAATAAAAGAAAATATAATAAAAGCCTGACACAGAAAAAGTACTCAATAAATGGTAACTATTAGCAGTCAGTTTCATTTAATTTGCATACTTCTATAACTCCTGACAACATACCACTAGTACAGTGTTCAGCACGAATTAGGCTATGAAGTTCACTAAAGGCCAAAGGTTCATACTGTACCTTCAGAGGTAAACAAAGTTATTTTCCTCCAACATGTGTTTTACTGCCCTGAGGGGCTAGCCAGTCTTTATCTTTAAAGTTAACTATAGATCTTTAGCATTTTATCTAACCCTTGAAGAAAGTATTTTTTAAAACTATACTTATATTATTAAAAACAACAGAGGCCGGGTGTGATGGCTCACGTCTGTAATCCCAGCACTTTGGGAGGCGCGAGGTGGGCAGATCACTTGAGGTCAGGAGACCATCGCCAACATGGTGAAACACGTCTATACCAAAAATACAAACATTAGCCAGGGGTGGTGGTGGTGACCTGTAATCCCAGCTATTCGGGAGACTGAGACAGGACAATCACTTGAGCCCAGGAGGCGGTGGTTGTAATAAGTTGAGATGGCGCCACTGCACTCCAGCACCTGAGTGACAATCTCAAAAA
>NW_012117932.1:1760041-1761691 GCF_000951035.1 Colobus angolensis palliatus | reverse complement strand
GGCATGGTGGTGGACACCTGTAATCCCAGCTACTCAGGAGGCTGAGGCATGAGAATCACTTGAACCCAGGAGGCAGAGGTTGCAGTGAGCCAAGACAGTGCCACTGCACTCCAGTGTGGGCAACAGAGCAAGACTCGTCTCAAAAAAAAAGAAAAAGAAAAAAAGAAAAAAACGGCTCTTCATTAATGGGTAGGATGCAATAAAGGCCAAAAAAAAAAAAAAAAACCAACACTTTTCCAGAACCAGGGCTCTGGTAAAAATGCTGAAGTGCTTTGAATTTCAACATACAAATGCATGTACAAAATTACATTCTGTAATAGTTTTTTTAAGAAAACAAACCTATCTGTATTGTTCCATATCTTTAAGCTGAGATAAAATTTTCCAACGTCATCACAGAAAATTACTAAGGAAATATTAATTGATTTCATTTCAGTCTAAACAAAATAAAACTAATACTTTTAATACATTCTCATAGGAAAAAAAATTCACACAATACAGATAACTGTAAAGTGTTCCACTCTTCTGACCCACAGAGGTATCTGGTAATATAATACATTTTAAAATAAAATTTAAATGATGCTTTTAGAACAAAGTCATGTCCTTTGCAGCAACATGGATGGAGCTGGAGATCATTACCTGTTAGTTCCTTAGTAAACTAATGCAGGAACAGAAAAGCAAACCTCATGTTCTAATTTTAAGTGGGAGCTAAATAATGAGAACACATAGACACACAGAGAGGAACAACAGACACTGGAGCTTACTTGAGGGGTGGAGAGTGGGAGGAGGAAGAGGATCTTAAAAAAAAAAAAAACAACTACCTGTCAGGTACTATGCTTAGTACCCGGGTGATGAAATCTGTGTATCAAAACCCTGCAAAACAGGTTTACCTATATAACAAACCTGCACATGTATCTCAGAATCTACAAGTTAAAAATAAATAAAAGTAAAAAGAGTTTTAAAAGGATGTTTTTATAATACAGTATAGTGTTGTGAAACGGCTACAATGTTTCTCCCTTACTCTAACATGCATAAGACAGTTTAAACCCCATAGATGACATATTCTCATCATATAAAAAAGCACTTCAAATGCTACATTAAAATTAAATACATTTTCCAGTGTTATTTTTCAAAAAGTATACAATAATAGTAACGTGATGAAAATTTGGACTATATTTTACCTTTAGAGTTCCTCCTTTCACCATAACTTTCTGTCTGGCAGGCTGGACTCCAGTCAACGCAAACAGCTGAGCCTTGAACACCATTGGAGGTTCATCAGTATTCAATTCTACACCTTCAAATTTCTCCTTTCCCCATTTTACAGTAACTGCAAACAAAATCACAATTTTTTAAATTAAAAAATAACAAGAAAAGAATTACAGACCCTTAGAAGATCACCAACTAGGCAGTTATCAAGAGTCAAAGTATGTCATTCATCTTTCTATGCCCATAATGCCTACCTAATCAAGAGCAGCATGCATGCAGTAGGTGTTGAATAAAACTTCACTGGATCAAACCTAACTTCTCATTTCATAGTTAAAGAAACTGAGACTTCAGGCCGGGCGCGGTGGCTCAAGCCTGTAATCCCAGCACTTTGGGAGGCCAAGGCGGGTGGATCACGAGGTCAGGAGATCGAGACCATCCTGGTTAACA
>NW_012117932.1:1758583-1759131 GCF_000951035.1 Colobus angolensis palliatus | reverse complement strand
CCAACAATAAGATCATATCGAAACATTTCCCAAAATGATGTTTTGCAGCCCCCACAATGTGTTGAAGAATCATTCATATCAGCACACAGCATTGGAAAAGAAGGGAGAGAAAAAGGTTAGATAGTTTAAGAGAAGAAAAAAAATTCCTGGGAGAATAAAGCACATCTAGAACAACTTAAGGAATACAGATTCTGAGTTATAAGAAATGTGGGAGAATTGAAAAGCGTCATTTCTGAACAAGAGGTGCTCGATTAAGAAAAAATCCAAAGACATATCTAAAGCATTTAAAAATATATAGAAATCCCACTTCACAGCCATTAGAATGGCTATTCTTTTTAAAATTTAATAGAAAGTAACAAGTGTTAGCAAAGATGTGGAGACACTGGGAACACTTGTACACTTCTGGTGGGAAGTGTATATTTTACCAAAATACAAAATACAAGGGTCTGTATATTTTACCAAAATAAAAAATTTTGGCTGGGCGCGGTGGCTCAAGCCTGTAATCCCAGCACTTTGGGAGGCCAAGGTGGGCGGATCACCTGAGGTCA
>NW_012117932.1:1748329-1751377 GCF_000951035.1 Colobus angolensis palliatus | reverse complement strand
CAAAAAAAAAAAAAAAACAAAAAATTTCAATCAGCCTCATAACATAGCTAACTTTTGAAATATAGTTTTTAAAACCCAAAGATATATATTGGTTCCACTGAAAACTTTCTAACTTTTCAAAAATAAGAATCTCACAACTGTTAACTGCTTTCTAACTCCTGAAATCAGAATTTGAAAACCTCATCCAGACACCAAATCCCAATTCTATCATCAATTCAATGAATATGTTGAGCATTCATTTAATGACAAGCCCGGTACAAAACATTGGGAAGACTCTCCATAAACTTACAGCCTAATGGGGCGGGGTGGGGGGGAGTAATTAACAATATAAGTATTATAAAGGCTACAGCAACAAAGCGGAATGCTTCATAAATGAGGAAAGATTCCCTGGATGAAGTATTAACCTCTGAGTTATCACTATCAATTTTGAATCTCAAAGAAAAGATTAAGTGTTAGAGACTAGGAGAGAACAGAAGTACTCCCAGAAAAGAAGGAAAACATTCCACAGCATAAAGCAACATGGTATGTTCTAAGATGTAAGTAATTAATTACCAGAGAAAAGGGAAAGCAGCAGTAGATGAAACTGGAAGCTGGCTAAGGATCAAGTTATGGAAGATAAGTCATCCTAAAACACACATAAAGAGGCCAGGCACGGTGGCTCACGCCTGTAATCCCAGCACTTTGGGAGGCTGAGGCGAGTGGATCACCTGAGGTCAGGGGTTCGAGACCAGCCTGGCCAATACAGTGAAACCTTGTTTCTACTAAAAATACAAAAATTAGCTAGGCATGGTGGCAGGCACCTGTAATTCCAGCTACTCGCGAGGCTGAGGCAGGAGAATCACTTGAAACCAGGAGGTGGAGGTTGCAGCGAGCCAAGATTGCACCACTGCACTCCACACTGGGCAACAAGAGCAAAACTTAGTCTCAAACAATAAAAAATAAAATAAAATAAAAACACATAAAAGCTTTATATTGTAGGCAATGTGTAATTCCTGAAAGGCTGTCATAAAGGTCACTTTAGTCTGGTTTTTTTCTTCCAGAAGCAGAGAAATCGGGCTTGAAGAGGGCACACTGTAATCACTGAAATAAACTAGAAGCATATTACAATAGTACAAGCTAAAGATGCTACAGGATTAAACCAAAACAGTACTAGAAGTAAAGGAGAGGAAACTACCTGAAATTTACTGCACTATTGCCATGAGCAAGTTACTTAAAACTTTTTGCTTATGCTTACAGGAGGAATTACATCAGTATCACAGGATTATGTTGAAGATTAAAACAAAGCAATATATACAAAACCCTAACTCTGTAAGAAGCACAGGTGCGTGTTTATTTTTAGAGACGGGGGTCTTGCTCTGTCACCCAGGCTGAAGTGCAGTGGCATGATCACAGATCACAGCACCCTCTAACTCCTTGGCTCAAGTGATCCTCCCAACTCAGCTTCCCGAGTAGCTGGGATTAAAGGCACACACCATGGCCCCTGGTTTTAGTTTTTAATTGCACTTATCCTTAACCATTTAATAATCTAGATATGTAATTTTTTTCTTTTCTTTTCTCGAGATGCAGTTTCGCTTTTTTTCACCCAGGCTGAAGTGCAATGGTGTGATCTTGGCTCACTACAACCTCTGCCTCACGGTTTCAAGCGACTCTCCTGCCTCAGCCTCCAAAGTAGCTGGGATTACAGGCGCCCGCCACCACTCCCGGCTAATGTTTGTATTTTTAGTAGAGACGGGGTTTCAACATGTTGGCCAGGCTGGTCTCGAACTCCTGACTTCAAGTGATCCGCCCGCCTCGGGCCTCCCAAAGAGCTGGGATTACAGGCGTGAGCCACTGCGCCAAGCCTACATACTTAATTTTCTACTAAATCTTATGAAATAGTACTTAAAATGTTCTCTCCATTTTAATACAGAGCTTTTTGCTGACCCTCAAAATACAGATTATCGATATGGAGAGGTCAAAGGAAGGGACCTTTCCCTCATTTGAGGGATGAGGAAAAGATCTGATTAAATATTTAAGATAAAGCTCAAATTTTAAAGAAGAAACTTTGGTCAGCGCTGGCATTTTTTGAGGAAACATAGGGGTTTTATGTGTGTGAACCTACTGGTGTGTTTAAGTATTAGAATATTTCAAGAGTCATTCTACTGTTGTTATGGCTTTAGAAAGGGGTTGGGCAATCATTAAGAAGTCGATTCAAGATTCTAGACCATCAAGAATCCACCTTGAGATCAAACAATACTCTTATTCGTATCATGCTTTGTAAATGCTGAATCTTCAATTAAGGAACTGTGACAGAATAAATAGGGATGGTCAATGAATCACACATCTACAGCCAACTGGAGACACCACACATATTTTAGGTGCCATTTTGAATAAGGCTAGGGAGCAGCAAGGCCCATTCTCTAAGTAAAAGTGATCCCTGGCGAGTACCTTGGACTGTCAGCAAGCAAAAAACACAAGCCCTTGTCAAACGCCAACCAAGAAATGACACCCCGGGGATATGTGTATTCATCTACTTCTGAAAGCTCACACCATGTTTCGGATAGAGAAATCCAATGCAATGTCTGATGAAACGAAAACGAAGCAAAAAGGTTTACAATCTGCCTCGGGACAAAACTAAAACTGGTACCAAAGGGGCGGTCGAACAAAGGCAAGAGGCAAGAGAAGGGGCGAAGGGCGACGAAGGGCGGCGAACGCCGCTTGGCAACCCCAAGAAGGATGAAGGCTCACCTTCCATCCCGGGTCCCTCCTTCCCTCCCGTTCTTCCCCGCTCCCTTCCACGGCGACCACTGAGAAGCCCAAAGGAATCGCCCTGCACCTCCAGCCTGGTGCCCAGCGCCTCAGGACACACCCTCACTTTCACCGCACACCAGAGCAGGGTCAGAAACTATTCTGCAGAGTCACGACTTTGAGAGGCTTCCCCATCTCCACTCCCCCCATCCATCGGCGAACGGCGCTCCCCCGCCACGCAGGGCTCCAACCCAGCCCGGAGACGGGTAGGTGCCAGGGTTGTCTCCGCACTGCCGGCCCCGCGCACCCCACCCCGACCCC
>NW_012117932.1:1745671-1747772 GCF_000951035.1 Colobus angolensis palliatus | reverse complement strand
ACTTGGTATCCCACTTGCTGTCTGAGGCTGAGGCGGGAGAATCGCTTGAGCCCAGGAGGTCGAGGCTGCAGTGAGCTATGATCGTGCCACTGCACTCCAGCCTGGGCGACAGAGCGAGACCCTGCCTCAAAATAAAATAAATAACATTAGTGGTTGTAAAGTCAGAGGTGTTTTGAATCCCAGCTGTTACTAGCTGGCTGTATGATGTCTGCAAACCTCAGTTTTCTTGTTATTCACCCACACCTCATTTTACTGCGGTTTTTTTTTTAAATAAATTGAAGGCTCGTGGCAACCCTGGGTTAGCAAGTCTATCAGTTCTTTTTTTCTGACAGCATGTACTCACTTTGTGTCTCTGTGTCACATTTTGATAATTCTCACAATATTTTGAACTTTTTAAATACTATTATATCTGTTCCAGTGGTCTATGATTAGGGATCTTTGATGTTACATAGTAACATCAGATTGTTTTGGGGTGCTACTAACCACCCCCATGTAAAACAGCAAACTCCAATGTTTTGTGTATTCTGACTGCTCTGGCAACAAGTCTTTTCCCACAAGGGTTCAAGGCTTGAGTTGAGGACACAACTGCAGATGTGGTGGAAATAGCAAGAGAACTAGAATTAGAAGTGGAGCCCGCAGATGTGACTGAATTGCTGCAATCTCAAGACAAAGCTTTAATGGGCAAGGAGTTGCTTCTTATGGATCAGCAAAGAAAGTGATTTCTTGAGATGGAAACTACTCCTGGTGAAGATGCTGTGAACACTGTTGATTGACAACAAAGGATTTAGAATATTCCATAAACTACGGAACTGTTGATAAAACAGAAGCAGGGTTTGACAGGACTGACTCTAATTTTGAAAGAAATTCAAATCTGAAAGTTCTGTGGGTAAAATGCTAAACAGCACTGCATGTCACAGGGAAAACTCATGAAAGGAAGAGTCAATCCATGTGGCAGATTTCACTGTTGTCTTATTTTAAGAAATTGCCACAGCTACCCCAAACTTTAGCATCCATCACTCTGATCAGTCAGCAACCATTAACATTAAGGCAAGACCCTCTACCAGCAAAAAGATGACGATTCACTGACAGCTCAGATGATCCTTAGCATTTTTTAGCAGTAAAGTTTTGTTTGTTTGTTTGTTTTGAGACAGGGTCTCACTCTGTCACCCAGGCTGGAGTGCAGTGGCGCAGTTACGGCTCACTGCAGCCTCAACCTCCCAGCTCAAGCTATCCTCTCACCTCAACCTCCTGAGTAGCTGGGACTACAGGTCTGCGCCATCACACATGGCTAAATTTTTTTGTATTTTTGTAAAGATGGGATTTCTCCATGTTGACCTGGCCGGTGTTGAACTCCTGGTCTCAAGCAATCTGCCCACCTAGGCCTCCCAAAGTGCTGGGATTTCAGGCATGAGCAACTGTACCCAGCCTTGACACTAAATAGACTGCAGTATAGTAGAAACATAACTTTTATATGCACTGGGAAACCAAAAACTTTGTGTGACTCACTTTATTACAATATTAGCAATATTGCAGTGGTCTGGAACTAAACTAGCAATATCTTCAAGTTGTGCACGTAAAATGGAGAAAATGGCATAATATCTACATCACAGAATTGTTGTGAGGACTAAATAAGATTATGTATAGAAGATTCTTAGCACAGTGCATTGCACATGGTTGCAATAAATGATACCAATTTTATATTACGCAGTAAAACTTCAAAGGGATTTTGCAGGGTAGGCTAGAATAGCAGGCTATGGATAGCTTTATTTTCTATTTTTTTAATGTTCAGTAATATATTTCTATAACATATATATTTAAAAATGTATTGCATAGATTGGCCGGGCACCATGGCTTATGCCTGTCATCCCAGCACTTTGGGAGGCCGAGGCAGGTGGATCATTTGAGCTCAGGAGTTCCAGACCAGCCCGGGCAATGACGTGAGACCCCCATTTCTACAAAAAATTTAAAACTTAGCCAGGCATGGTGGTGCATACCTGCAGTCCCAGCTATTCGGGAGGCTGTGATGAGATGGGAGGGTGGTTTGAACCTGGGAGACAGAGGTTCCAGTAGCCAAGATTGCATCACTACACTCCAGCCTGGG
>NW_012117932.1:1737871-1744751 GCF_000951035.1 Colobus angolensis palliatus | reverse complement strand
TGTAGATGACCAGGGAATCTTGTAGACCAAGTTTTGGTCCCTTTGGTACCATTAGCTTCTTCCAGCCTCTTTGAAAATCTGCAGACCTAAACTTAAGACAGATAGGGGCAGAGTGAGGAGGTGGAACCATGCTAGCAACTGAAAGGAAGCATAAAAAGAAATTTGCACAGCTGGCCTTCCTAGACGTCAGAGAGAGTTGTGGATGACAGCAACCTCATCGCCATGACACACATTGCTAAGCCCCACCCTCCATGTGTTTAATGCATGGGCTTCTCTTCTTAAGGTTGACTTCTTTAAATAATGAATAAATTGGTAAGATCTTAATCTGCATGTTTATACATAAATAAGTTCTATAAAAAATGACCAAATATCAGAAATGTTTTCACTTGGTGAATTACCTACAATTTATTGCTTAGAATGCACCCTCCCTTCTCATCTGGCCATGGGAAATCCTGTCCAACTTTAAAGTTTTCATTTAATGCTTTTTTACATAAACTGAAAGCCTTCTTGTACAATCGCCCCTTCGTGTCAAATAGTATTATGTTTTATTATGGCTGTTTTAGTTTCCCATGAGTGCTGTAATTAATTATCACAAACCTAGTGACTTAAAACAACGTAAGTTTATTGTAAGTTTATGATCTTACAGTTCGGGTGGTCAGAAGTCTGAGTCTTGTCTTAACATTAAGGTGTTGGCAGGACTGCATTCCTCCTAGAGGCTCTGAGGGTGAATTTTTTTTTTTTTTTTCCAGACAGAGTCTCACTTTTTTGCCCAGACTGGAGTGCAGTGGCATCATCTCAGCTTACTGCAGTCTCTGCCTCCTGGGTTCAAGCGATTCTCATGCCTCAGCCTCCCAACTAGCTGGGATTACGGGCACAGACCACCATGCTGGCTAATTTTTGTATTTTTAGTAGAGACAGGGTTTTGCCATGTTGGCCAGGCTGCTCTCAAACTCCTGACCTCAGGTGATCTGCCCGCCTCGGCGTCCCAAAGTGCTGGGATTACAGGATTGAGCCACCACACCCAGCCTCTGAGGGTAGATCTGTTCCTTACTCTTTCCAGATTCTATATACTGTCCACATTCCTTGACTCCTGGCTCCATTCCAGCCACAGCATCACTCCAACCCCTGCTTGAGTGGTCACAGCGCCTGCTCTGACTCTGACCTCTGCCTTCCTTTTAGAAGGTCCCTTGTGATTACATTAGCCCCAACTGAATAATTCCAGATACTATTTTCATTTTAAGATCCTTAATCACATCATCCAGTCCCTTCTGGACGGCAACCAACATATTCATAGGTTCAGGAGATTAACACATGGACATATTTGTAGAAGTATTATTCTGTCTACCAAGGACTGCCAATAAATAATAAAACAAAAAACAACAAATATCACTACACTTTCTTAGAGCACTTATAGTTTAATATTCCTATGTTTCCCTCTTCTCTCTCTACTAAATTATAAATTATATAAGCCCTACTGGACGTGGTGGCTCACACCTATAATCCTAGCTCTTTGGGAGGTCGATGTGGGGCAGATCACTTAAGGTCAGCAGTTCAAGACTAGCCTGGCCAACATGGTGAAATTCTGGCTCTACTAAAAATACAAAAAAGTAGCCTGGCGTGGTGGCATGCGCCTGTAATCCCAGCTACTTGGGAGGCAGGGGCAGAAGAATCACTTGAACCTGGGAGACAGAGGTTGCAGTGAGCCAAGATTGTGCCATTGCACTCCAGCCTGGGTGACAGAGCGAGACTTTCTCAAAAAAAAATAAAAAATAATAAACTATAAGCCCTGTCTTAAATAATCTGGGATCCTGCCGGGCATGGTGGCTCATGCCTGCAATCCTGGCACTTTGGGAGGTTGAGGCTGGCGGATTGCTTGAGGTCAGGAGTTTAAGACCAGCTTGGCCAGCGTGGTGAAATCCCCTCTCTAAAAATATGAATCTTAGCTGGGCTTCATGCCAGGTGCCTGTAGTCCCAGTTACTCAGGAGGCTGATGCAAGAGAATCACTTGAACCTGGGAGGCAGAGGATAACCTGGGAGGCAGAGGATGATCTCAGTGAGCTGAGATCGTGCCATTGCACTCCAGCCTAGGCGATGGAGCAAGACTCTGTCTCAAAAAAAAATATTATTATAATAATAATTTTGGATCCTAGACACACACACACACATCACATGCGCATGCGTGCGTGCACACACACACACACACACACACACACACACACACATATATTCTATAACCTAGAATGGTAATTTGTCTAAAAAGATTTTCAGTAAGTATTTCCTGGCCAAGTATGGTGGCTCGTACCTGTAATCCCAGTGCTTTGGGAGGCCAAGGCAGGAGAATGGCTTGAAGTCAGGAGTTTGAGACCAGTCTAAGTAACAGAGACTTTGTCTCTACGAAACAAAATTAAAAACAGTAGCTAGGCAGGGTGGCTTGCGCCTGTAGTCTTAACTATTTGGGAGGCTGACGCAGGAGGATCACTTGAGCCCAGAAGTTCAAGGCTGCAGTGAGCCATGACTACACTACTGCTCTCCAGCCTGGGCAACAGACTGAGACCCAGTCTCCTAAAATATTTTTTTAAAAGTATCTCCTAAATGAATTCATAACTTAGTTTTGGATCAACAGATGATGCAAATTATATTAGGTGAATGCTAGGCTGCTATGGCAAAGGGGCCACAAGATTAAGTTGCTTATTTATTTATTTGTTTATTTATTTTTGAGACAGAGTTTTCGCTCTCGTTGCCTAGGCTGGAGTGCAATGATGTGATCTTGGCTCACCGCAACCTCTGTCTCCCAGGTTCAAGCGATTCTCCTGCCTCAGCCTCTAGAGTAGCTGGAATTACAGGCATGTGACACCCCTCCCGGCTAATTATGTATTTTCAGTAGAGATGGGGTTTCTCCATGTTGGTCAGGCTGGTCTCGAACTCCACACCTCAAGTGATCCACCTGCTTTAGCCTCCCAAAATGCTGGGATCAGGCATGAGACACCGTGCCCAGCCAGATTCAGTTGCTTATTGAAGATAGAAAATTATGCAGGAGCCACGGAAGAGCAAGTACTTGCATCATGAGGTTGTTTACAGACCAATATTCCATCTGTAAAGCTCCTCTGCTACCCACTAAAGCAGTGCTTCTTGAAGGTGAATGTGAACGTGTATCACCTGGGATCTTGTTAAAATGCAGATTCTGATTTCCTAGGTCCTGCGTGGAGTCTAAGATACTAACAAGCTCTCAGGAAACAATACTACTCAGTCTGAAAATGACCCTTTTGAGTAGTAAGCTGTGAAGGGGCTTATCTTTTACTTGGTTGAAGATGCGTTTCAGGTACATCCAAGTTTCAGGCCCTAAGAAGAAGAAATAGAAGACAAAAAGAGTATAAGGCAGCAATTTCCTTTTAAGCAAGAGGAATGGGAGGAATGTGCCCAAATCACTCCCATTCACATTTCACTGGTGAAAACAGTTATGTGACCATGCCTGGCTGTGTGCAAATCTGGGAAATATAGTCTCTAACCTGTCACAGATATACACATCCTAATTCTATTATAATGCAAGAAGGAGAGAATGGATTTTCATGGAAAACCAGCAGTCTCTGCCATTGCAGATAGTGGTTTCTTTTGTCAATAATCTTCAAGCTTATAAAGTTTTCCTAAAACAAGTGATCAAACTCCTGGTGGTTTAGTTTTCTCAACTGTAATATGAAAATGATCATATCTGTCCCTGGCCCCTCCTAGAGTTGTATAAATAGCTAGTTGAGAGCATATATGTCAGGAATAATGATCAGATAGAGCTAAACCACAACAGAACAAATAGCAGATGCACTCATCTGTTTATGTATCTGCATATGATTAGGCTAAGTTCTAGGCTAAGTTCAATTCCCAAAGTTTTCATTATTAAAGCCAAAACAGAAATACATGATTTGCAATCCTCACTCTCAAAACGTTTCTTGTAGAAACAAAAATCTCTACAACTGGACATGAATAAACTGTCTGGCCTTATCCCTAACATTTCTTTACCTATATTACCTCAAATTCAATGACACTTGGCCAGGCACAGTGGCTCACCCCTGCAATCCCAGCATTTTGGGAGGCCGAGGTGGAAGGATCACTTGAGGCAAGGGGTTCAAGACCAGCCTGGGCAACATAGCAAGACCTTGTCTCTACTATAAAAACGACAACAATAACAACAACCAGAAAAAACCCGAGTGTGGTGATGCATGCTTGTAGCCCCAGCTACTCCGGAGGCTATAGTGGGAGGATCACTTAAGCCAGGAGGTTGAGACTGCAGATAGCTCTGATTGTACCCCTGCAGTACAGCCTGGGCAACAGAGTAAGTCCCTGTCTCAAAACAAAAAAATTAAATGATGCTTGAAGATACTGTGCTTTCTTACCTTCCATTGTTTTCCCCATGCTACTACCTTGGAATATTCTTCCCAATTCCTCTCTACTTATTTCTCACCTCCATGATACAAACCGTGAACTTTCCTCTGCTTATTTAAGCAATTGCTTTTTGTATCACTCAACATTTTATTACCATCTTTAAATATATACTATCTTTTAACATTTAACATTTACTATATTTGACATTAAACATTTAATATTTACTGTCTTTTATGTGTATAGGGCAGTTATTATCTTTCTTATCTTGTTTTTGTTTTGTTTTTAGTTGAGACAAGGTCTCACTCTGTCACTCAGATTGGAGTGAAGTGTCATGATCTCGGTTCACTGAAATCTCTGCCTCCCAGGTTCAAGAGATTCTCCCACCTCAGCCTCCTGAGTAGCTGGGATTGCAGGCACCCATCACCACACCCGGCACGACCACACCTGGCTAATTTTTTGTATTTTTAGTAGAGACAGGGTTTCACCATGTTGGCCAGGCTGGTCTCGAACTCCTGCTCTCAAGTGATCTGCTCGCCTCAGCCTCCCAAAGCGCTGGGATTACAGGCATGAGCCACTGCCCTGGCAGTTATATTATCTTTCCATCTAGACTATGAATACTTCTTTGCAGCTCCTCCAATAATATTTGAGGATCATTTCAATTAGCGAATACAAGGTCATATCATACTCTGAAGCACTTTAATAATTACCATTAGATTGCTATCTGCATAATATCTGCTTCGTGTCCAGACAGTGCCTGCATCTATGCTGTTCATCTTTGTGTCTCCTAGGCCTGGTCAGACTCGGCGTGAAGTAGGTATTCTATATATTTGGTGAATGAATGGGTTGAGGGTATTGGTAATAGGAATTCAGAGAATAAAGAAATTGAAGGGGGTGGGAAGCAGTTGGGGGCAGGACGGTTCTAGAGAAATATAGAAACAGCAAAACCTGGCTGGGCACAGTGGTTCACGCCTATCATCTCAGCACTTTGGGAGGCCAAGGCAGGTGAATTGCTTGAGCTCAGGAGTTGGAGACCAGCCTGGGCAACATGACAAAACTCTCTCTCTACAAAAATACAAAAAATTAGCTGAGTGTAGTGGCGGGTTTCTGTAATCCCAGCTACTCAGGAGGCTGTGGTGGGAGAATTGCTTGAGCCCAGGAGGCAGAGGTTGCAGTGAGACAAGATCGCATCACTGCACTCCAACCTGGCGACAGAGCAAGACTCTCAAAACAATAAATAAATAAATAAAATAAAAGAAGAAAGAGGAGGAGGAGGAGGAGAAAGTGGCTCACACCTGTAATCCTAGCACTTTGAGAGGCCGAGGTGGAAGGATCAGTTGAGCCCAGAAGCATGATACAAGCCTGGCCAACATAACAAAGCCCCATCTTTACAAAAAATAAAAAATTAGCTGTGCTTGATGGTGCACACCTGTAGTTGCAGCTACTCTGGAGGCTGAAGTGGGAGGACTAATGAAGCCCAGGAGGTCGAAGCTGTAGTGGGTCGTGATTGCACCACTGCACTCCAGCCTGGGTGACAGAGCAAGGCGCTGTCTCAAAAAAAAAGCAAAATCTCAAAGCAATCAAATTCATCAATTCAACAATTATTTATTGACTGTCTACTTAGGGACCCTGCATTCCAGGAGTTCAAAGTCTATCAGAAAATGTAGAAAACAATTGCTGAGTGCGGTGGCTCACACCTGTAATCCCAGCACTTTTGGAGGCTGAGGCAGGAGGATCACTGGAACCCAGAACTTCAAAACCAGCCTGGGCAACATGGTGAAACCACGTCCCTACAAAAAATACAAAAATTAGCTGGGCATGGTGGCACATGCCTATGGTCCCAGCTAGCTGGGGGCTGAGGTGGGAGCATTGCCTGAGCCTGGGAGGCAGAGGTTGCAGTGAGCCAAGATCATGCCACTGCCCACCAGCCTGGGTGACAGAGCAAGACCCTGTCTCAAAAAAAAAAAGAAAAAAAGTAGAAAAGTAGAAAAAAATAATAAAATATATAACAACTATGCATATGGGTGGTAGGAGGGAGACTAGAGCAGAATGGAGGACCTCTATGTGGGGCTGTGGCAATAGATAAGGTGGCTGGCAATATGGGACGAGATTTCAGACAACCTGAGTGCCAGGGTTAAAATACTAGTCTCAATTAGGTGGGGTTTTCTATCTTCTTAAAATTACTATTCATCACAAAGAAGAAAAATAATGTTGAAATGTCTGTGTAGGCCAGGTGAGGTGGCTCGCGCCTGCAATCCCAGTACTTTGGGAGGCCAAGGCAGGTGGATCACTTGAGGTCAGGAGTTCCAGACCAGCCTGGCCAACTTGGTGAAACCCCATCTCTACTAAAAATACAAAAATTAGCCAGCATCCTGGTGCACGCCTATAGTCTCAGCTACTTGGGAGGCTGAGGCAGGAGGATCGCTTGAACCCAGGAGGCGGAGGTTGCAATGATCTGAGACTCTGCTACTGCACTCCAGCCTAGGTGACAAAGCAAGACTCTTTCTCAAAA
>NW_012117932.1:1715604-1737821 GCF_000951035.1 Colobus angolensis palliatus | reverse complement strand
TAAAAATACAAAACTAGTCGGGAGTGGTGGCACATGCCTGTAATCCCAGCTACTCAGGAGGCTGAGGCAGGAGAATCGCTTGAACGCAGGAGGTGGAGGTTGCGGTAAGCCAAGATCCCGCCAATGCACTCTAGCCTGGGCAGCAAGAGTGAAACTCCATCTCAAAAAAAAAAAAAAAAAAAAGAAAGAGTTATCAATAGAAAGGAATGTCTGGGTTATGATAAGGGGTTGTGGAGCCCAAGGTTTTATCATGCAGATGAAGCCTCCAAGTAGCAGACTTCAGAGAGAATAGATTGTAAATGTTTCTTATCAGACTTAAGGTCTGTGTCGATATTAATGCTGGAGAGGTGTAATGAGGTATGCCCAAACCCCTCTTCCATCATGGCCTGAACTAGTTCATCAGGTTAACTCTGGAATGTCCTTAGCTGAGAGGAGGGGTCCATTCATATGGTTGGGGGACCGTCTAATTTGCAGGATGACTCACTGTTTTCATCCCTCCTGTCTTCTGCTCCTTTGCTGACGTTCTCCAGCCTGGTGTTTGGGGTCTCTTGCTCCTTGTTGATATTTGGGATATGACACATCCAGTCACTAAGCCAAGGGTCAGTTCAGTTCAGTTACTTGTCACAATAGCTTTGCCATTACTCTCCCATCTTCCTGGAGTCACAGCTCCACACAGAGAGACAGGGTTTTTAGTTTTTGATTTTGCTTATTTATGTATTTTTTGTTGTTATTTTCAGCCTGTTTCATGAGTGGGGCAATTCCTCCTTTGCCTCTGGTTGTAAGTATTTATCCACTCTTATTCACCTTTTCAAGCTGAGCATTTTATTTTACTATTTTATTTTATTTTATTTTATTTTATTTTATTGACAGAGTCTCTCTCTGTCACCCAGGCTGGAGTGCAGTGGCGAGATCTCAGCTCACTGCAACCTCCACCTCCCGGGTTCAAGCAATTCTCCTGCCTCAGCCTCCTGAGTAGCTGCGATTACAGGTGTGCACCACCACGCCAGGATAATTTTTGTATTTTTAGTAGAGATGGGGTTTCACTGTGTTGGCCAGGCTGGTCTTAAACTCCTTGGCTCCAGTGATCCTCCCACCTGGCCTCCCAAAGTGCTGGGATTACGGGTGTGAGCCACTGCACCCAGCCATGCTGAGCATTTTAATCTGTTATCCTACAAGAGCAAAATTTGTCACCTCTGCCTGCTTCCATTTCTGGCCTATGGGGAATTTTTATCTCATTTTTTAGTCCATCTGCAAGAGTGTGTGTGTGTGCGTGTCTGTGTGTGTGTATGCACGCACACGTCTGTGTGTGTGTGCGCATGTTTGTGTGTGTGTCTGTGTGTGCGTGTGTGTGTTCCCAGCCAAGTCCAGGTCCATTCTGCCTGCATACAGTGAATCAATCACAGTGAAGATGGGTTTTGCAAAAGAGAAAAGATTTATTCACAAGGGCATCAAGCAAGGAGGTGGGAGAACAGTTCTCAAGTCCACCTCCATGAAAATGAGGCTTCGGGATGTTTATGGGTTAGGAAAGTGGAGTGATCTAAGGCATGGGGCAAGGTGATTGGCAGGGGAAAAAATAAAGTAACAGGTTCATGATGCACAAGCATAGCTGGGTTAATGACATTCATGTGGCATATGTACAGAAAATGATGGCATTAGCTTGATCTGAGGGTGGAGTTTTTGGCCCTCTGAGGTCAAAAGGCCACCTCTTGGGCAACTGTGCTGGCCCAGTTGAAGGGTCAGTGGTCTCAAACAGTTTGAACTGGCCATGGGCTGGCCCACATTTCTGAAAAACAACTGAAGCAACCATTACTATGGTGACTTACGGATGTTATCTATAAAGTAGCCAGCGAAGGTTAAGTTTCAGCGTTCAGTGGTGAGGACTTCGCTATTGCAGCCTTCAACATTCTGGAGAAAAGGAAAAAACAAACAAGCAAAAGCAAGCAATCAAAAGCAAGCAGCGCAGGCAGAGCTGACTAAACAAACCCCTCAGTTTCATGTGTGTGTGTCTGTGTGTCTAAGAAACTCTTTATTTCTCCTTCATTAAAAAAAAAAATTAATATACTTTTTTTTTAGAGCAGTTTTAGGCTCACAGAAAAACTGAGTGTTAAGTCCAAGAATTCCCATACGCCTACTCCCAGCCATCCACACCATGAACATCCCCTATCAGTGGGGTGCATTTGTTACAATCAATGAACCAACACCGACACATCTTTATCACCCAAAGTCCATAGTTTATTCTCCTTTTTCTTGAGACAGGGTCTCACTCTGTCACCCAGGCTGGAATGCAGTGGTGCAATCTCAGCTCACTGCAGGCTCCACCTCTCAGGCCCAGTGAGCCTGTTAACTTCAGCTTTCTGAGCAGCTGGGACTACAGGCACGTGCCACCACAAGTGGCTAGCTTTTGCATTTTTATAGAGATGAGGTTTCACCACGTTGCCCAAGCTGATCTCAAACTTGAGGACTCAAACGATCTGTCCACCTCCGCCTCCCAAGGTGCTGGGATTACAGGGCTGAGCCACAGTGCCCAGCCCAGAGTTCACAGTGTAAATTAGGGTTCACTCTGTGTTGAACATTTTATGGGTGTCACAAGTGGATAATGTCATATATCCAACATTACAGTATCATAAATGGTAGTTTCACTGCCCAATAAAAGCCTCTGTGCTTCACCTGTTCCTCCCTTCCCCACTCCTCACCCCAGGCAACCACTGATCTTCTTACTGTCCCCATAGTTTTGCCTTTTCCAGAATATCATCTAGGTGGAATCTTACAGTGTATAGTGTTTCCAGATTGGCTTCTTTCACTTTGCAATATGCCTTTGATATGGTTTGACCCTGTGTCGTCGCCCAGATCTCATCTTGAATTGTACTCCCGTAATTCCCACATGTTGTGGGAGAGACCTGGCGGCAGATAATTGAATCATGGCAGCGGTTTCGCCCATACTGTTCTCATGTAGTGAAGTCTCACGAGAGCTGAAGGTTTTGTCAGGGGTTTTCCTTTTTGCGTCTTCCTCATTCTTTCTTTGCCTGCTGCTCCGCCTTGCCTTCCGCCATGATTGTGAGGCTTCCCCAGCCGCCTGAAGCTGTAAGTCCCATTAAACCTCTTTCTTTTGTAAATTGCTCAAGCCTTGGGTATGTCTTTATTAGCAGCGTGAAAAGGGATTAATACAGCATTTAAGTTTCCTCCATGTGTTCTTGCAGCTTGACAGCTTTTTTTTTTTTTTTTTTTTTTTTTTTTTTTTTTTTATTTTTTTTGAGACAGGGTCTTACTGTGTCACCCAGGCTGGAGTGCAGTGATGCAATTCTCTGCTCACTGCAGCCTCAACCTCCCAGACTCAGGTAATCCTCCCACCTCAGCCTCCCAAGTAGTTGGGATTATAGGTATGCGCCACCATGCCTGGCTAATTTTTTGTATTTTTTATAGAGGCAGGATTTCACCATATTGCCCAGGCTGGTCTCAAACTCCTGGGCTCAACAGTCTGCCCGCCTTGGCCTCCTAAAGCGCTGGGATTATAGGCATGAGCCACCTCGCCTGGCTTGTTGAAGATTCTACATCCTTCATTTGTCTTACCTGGTCTCTCATATTCTTTTATCTCTTTATCTCTATGGTAAATTATGTTTGAAATCTCAGTACTCTCTTCCAAATCATTAATTCTCTCTCTGTCCAGTCAATTGGTTTTCCCATCTATTGTTTTATATTTTAATGATTATTTTACACTTCCAAGATTGCTTATTGGTTCTTTTTCATAATTGTCCTGTCATGTGTAATATTTTCATTTTCTTTTCATAATTTCTTGGTGTTTTGAAGAGACTATGATCCCTTCAAACTAATATTTTTGTCATTACTATTTTTTAACTTATTATTTGAAGTAATTTCAAAATTACAGTAAGTTTGCAAGAGTAATACAAGGAACTCTTGTTTACCCTTCACTAACATTTCACCATAGTTGATATATATATATATACACATATATATATATAGTTATAGATAGATATATATAGATATAAATCTATATACAGACACTCATGATATTTTTCTTAATCATTTGAGAGTAAGTTGCAGATATGATGTATATTTAGCTCTAAATAAATCACTGTTATTCCTTAAGATCAAGAATATTCACTTGTATAACCATAGGACAACTACCAAAATCAGGATATTCACCATTAATACAATAATACTATTACCTAATCTATAGACTTTACTCAAAGGACATTTTGCAAAAATGTCCTTTATAGCAGTTTTTTTTCTAGTCCAGGATTCAGTCCAAGATCATGCCTTGCATTTAGAGTTATGGTTTTTAATTTTTGTAAATTTCAAACAATAATTCCCCAGCCTAATTTTCATCTTTTACAGACTTTTACATAAAAGAAAATTCACCTAGAATAAAATCATTATGACAGTTGCATAATGAATAGTACAGTGAACCTCTGTATTCCCATATCAATATTTTACAAAATTCAAGTTTTGCCTATTTGTCTCATCTATTCTTTCCCTCTTTTTCTTTGTTTAAGAACCTCAATTAACCACCCCTAAAAGTGTATGAATTATTTTCTTAGATAGCTATAATATTATCTTACCTAACAAAATTAACAATATTTTCTTGGTATTATCTATTTTGTAGACCATAGTCAACTTCCCCTGTTGTTTTTAAAATGGTGGGTTTTTTGCTGGTTTTCTTGTTTGTTTTTATTTGTTCATTATAATTTTTTTGTTAGAGTTAGGATCCAAATGAGATCCATAGATTACATTTGTTATGCCTCTTAAGTTACCTCTGAAATAAAGCTGTTGCCTCTCTTTTTTTTGGACAGACTCGTGCTCTGTTACCCAAGCTGGAGTGCAATGGAGCAATCTTGGTTCACTGCAACCTTCACCTCCCAGGTTCAAGCGATTCTCCTGCCTCAGCTTCTGGAGTAGCTGGGATTACAGGCTCACACCACCACGCCCAGCTAATTTTTTTTTATTCTTTATTTTTAGTAGAGATAGGGTTTTGCCATGTTGGCCAGGCTGGTCTCGAACTCCTGGCCTCAAGTGATCGGCCCACCTCGGCCTCCCAAAGTGCCGGGATTACAGGCGTGAGCCATCGCACTCAGCTGCTGCTGCCTTTCTTTTACCCCACTACGTTATTTTCATGCCACTGACTTTTAGAAAAGCCAGGTAAGCCATTCCATAATTTGAAATGTCCCATATTCTGGAGTTGTTGCTTTGCTGCTTTGTGGCACCATTTACCTTGCTTTCCCCTACATTTCTTGTAAGAGAAATTAGCTGTAGAGACTTGATTACATTCTAGCTAAGCTTTTTTTACAGAAATACTCCAAGAATGATGCTGTGTGCTTCACGTTTCATTGGATCAGGAGGTGCACAGCATCTGATGGTCCCAGGCTTAGTAATGATCAGGTAAGCTTAATGGCAGGGCAGAGTTCAGGTGAGACTGTATGATGATCTCCCCATTGTTAGGCTCCCTGTTGGGAACCAAAGGTATCTGAGACAGGTCCCAATCAATTCAGAAAGTTTATTTTGCTAAGGGTAAGGACACTCCCAAGACACAGCCTCAGGAGGTCCTGCTGACATGTGCCCAGGGTGGTCGGGGTGCAGCTTGCCTTTATACATTTTAGGGAGACATAATACATCAGTCAATACATGTAGGATGTACACTGGTTCGATCTGGAAGGGAGGAAGGGCACGGCAACTCGGAGTGGCGGGGAGAGCCTTCCAGATCATAGGTAGATTTTAAAATTCTGATTGCCAATTGGTCGAAAGAGTCATCAATAGCCGGGCATGATGGCTCATGCCCGTAATCCCAGCATTTTAGGAGGCTGAGGCTGGTGGATCACCTGAGGTTGGGAGTTTGAGACCTGCCTGACCAATGTGGAGAAACCCTGTCTCTACTAAAAATACAAAACTAGTCGGGAGTGGTGGCACATGCCTGTAATCCCAGCTACTCAGGAGGCTGAGGCAGGAGAATCGCTTGAACGCAGGAGGTGGAGGTTGCGGTAAGCCAAGATCCCGCCAATGCACTCTAGCCTGGGCAGCAAGAGTGAAACTCCATCTCAAAAAAAAAAAAAAAAAAAAGAAAGAGTTATCAATAGAAAGGAATGTCTGGGTTATGATAAGGGGTTGTGGAGCCCAAGGTTTTATCATGCAGATGAAGCCTCCAAGTAGCAGACTTCAGAGAGAATAGATTGTAAATGTTTCTTATCAGACTTAAGGTCTGTGTCGATATTAATGCTGGAGAGGTGTAATGAGGTATGCCCAAACCCCTCTTCCATCATGGCCTGAACTAGTTCATCAGGTTAACTCTGGAATGTCCTTAGCTGAGAGGAGGGGTCCATTCATATGGTTGGGGGACCGTCTAATTTGCAGGATGACTCACTGTTTTCATCCCTCCTGTCTTCTGCTCCTTTGCTGACGTTCTCCAGCCTGGTGTTTGGGGTCTCTTGCTCCTTGTTGATATTTGGGATATGACACATCCAGTCACTAAGCCAAGGGTCAGTTCAGTTCAGTTACTTGTCACAATAGCTTTGCCATTACTCTCCCATCTTCCTGGAGTCACAGCTCCACACAGAGAGACAGGGTTTTTAGTTTTTGATTTTGCTTATTTATGTATTTTTTGTTGTTATTTTCAGCCTGTTTCATGAGTGGGGCAATTCCTCCTTTGCCTCTGGTTGTAAGTATTTATCCACTCTTATTCACCTTTTCAAGCTGAGCATTTTATTTTACTATTTTATTTTATTTTATTTTATTTTATTTTATTGACAGAGTCTCTCTCTGTCACCCAGGCTGGAGTGCAGTGGCGAGATCTCAGCTCACTGCAACCTCCACCTCCCGGGTTCAAGCAATTCTCCTGCCTCAGCCTCCTGAGTAGCTGCGATTACAGGTGTGCACCACCACGCCAGGATAATTTTTGTATTTTTAGTAGAGATGGGGTTTCACTGTGTTGGCCAGGCTGGTCTTAAACTCCTTGGCTCCAGTGATCCTCCCACCTGGCCTCCCAAAGTGCTGGGATTACGGGTGTGAGCCACTGCACCCAGCCATGCTGAGCATTTTAATCTGTTATCCTACAAGAGCAAAATTTGTCACCTCTGCCTGCTTCCATTTCTGGCCTATGGGGAATTTTTATCTCATTTTTTAGTCCATCTGCAAGAGTGTGTGTGTGTGCGTGTCTGTGTGTGTGTGTGCACGCACACGTCTGTGTGTGTGTGCGCATGTCTGTGTGTGTGTCTGTGTGTGCGTGTGTGTGTTCCCAGCCAAGTCCAGGTCCATTCTGCCTGCATACAGTGAATCAATCACAGTGAAGATGGGTTTTGCAAAAGAGAAAAGATTTATTCACAAGGGCATCAAGCAAGGAGGTGGGAGAACAGTTCTCAAGTCCACCTCCATGAAAATGAGGCTTCGGGATGTTTATGGGTTAGGAAAGTGGAGTGATCTAAGGCATGGGGCAAGGTGATTGGCAGGGGAAAAAATAAAGTAACAGGTTCATGATGCACAAGCATAGCTGGGTTAATGACATTCATGTGGCATATGTACAGAAAATGATGGCATTAGCTTGATCTGAGGGTGGAGTTTTTGGCCCTCTGAGGTCAAAAGGCCACCTCTTGGGCAACTGTGCTGGCCCAGTTGAAGGGTCAGTGGTCTCAAACAGTTTGAACTGGCCATGGGCTGGCCCACATTTCTGAAAAACAACTGAAGCAACCATTACTATGGTGACTTACGGATGTTATCTATAAAGTAGCCAGCGAAGGTTAAGTTTCAGCGTTCAGTGGTGAGGACTTCGCTATTGCAGCCTTCAACATTCTGGAGAAAAGGAAAAAACAAACAAGCAAAAGCAAGCAATCAAAAGCAAGCAGCGCAGGCAGAGCTGACTAAACAAACCCCTCAGTTTCATGTGTGTGTGTCTGTGTGTCTAAGAAACTCTTTATTTCTCCTTCATTAAAAAAAAAAATTAATATACTTTTTTTTTAGAGCAGTTTTAGGCTCACAGAAAAACTGAGTGTTAAGTCCAAGAATTCCCATACGCCTACTCCCAGCCATCCACACCATGAACATCCCCTATCAGTGGGGTGCATTTGTTACAATCAATGAACCAACACCGACACATCTTTATCACCCAAAGTCCATAGTTTATTCTCCTTTTTCTTGAGACAGGGTCTCACTCTGTCACCCAGGCTGGAATGCAGTGGTGCAATCTCAGCTCACTGCAGGCTCCACCTCTCAGGCCCAGTGAGCCTGTTAACTTCAGCTTTCTGAGCAGCTGGGACTACAGGCACGTGCCACCACAAGTGGCTAGCTTTTGCATTTTTATAGAGATGAGGTTTCACCACGTTGCCCAAGCTGATCTCAAACTTGAGGACTCAAACGATCTGTCCACCTCCGCCTCCCAAGGTGCTGGGATTACAGGGCTGAGCCACAGTGCCCAGCCCAGAGTTCACAGTGTAAATTAGGGTTCACTCTGTGTTGAACATTTTATGGGTGTCACAAGTGGATAATGTCATATATCCAACATTACAGTATCATAAATGGTAGTTTCACTGCCCAATAAAAGCCTCTGTGCTTCACCTGTTCCTCCCTTCCCCACTCCTCACCCCAGGCAACCACTGATCTTCTTACTGTCCCCATAGTTTTGCCTTTTCCAGAATATCATCTAGGTGGAATCTTACAGTGTATAGTGTTTCCAGATTGGCTTCTTTCACTTTGCAATATGCCTTTGATATGGTTTGACCCTGTGTCGTCGCCCAGATCTCATCTTGAATTGTACTCCCGTAATTCCCACATGTTGTGGGAGAGACCTGGCGGCAGATAATTGAATCATGGCAGCGGTTTCGCCCATACTGTTCTCATGTAGTGAAGTCTCACGAGAGCTGAAGGTTTTGTCAGGGGTTTTCCTTTTTGCGTCTTCCTCATTCTTTCTTTGCCTGCTGCTCCGCCTTGCCTTCCGCCATGATTGTGAGGCTTCCCCAGCCGCCTGAAGCTGTAAGTCCCATTAAACCTCTTTCTTTTGTAAATTGCTCAAGCCTTGGGTATGTCTTTATTAGCAGCGTGAAAAGGGATTAATACAGCATTTAAGTCTCCTCCATGTGTTCTTGCAGCTTGACAGCTTTTTTTTTTTTTTTTTTTTTTAGTGCTCCTGTGTGGTCAAGTAATTTCTTGTTGGTACATTATATGGATAGATATACCGTCAATTCAAATGTTAATCTCATCCAGAAACAGCCCCACAGACACCCACAGATTAATGGTTGGCCAGATGTCTGGGTACCCCACGGCCCAGTCAAGTTGACACATAAAATTAACAATCACAACTGTTATGCCGAAAATCATGGCCCCACCAAATTAAGGGAGTTACCTCAACTGACAGTCAAAACTGAACACAAGCCAGGTGCAGTAGAGCACGCCTGTAGTTTCAGATACTCAGGCGGCTGAGGGAGGAGGGTCACTTGAGCCTAAGAGTTTGAGTCCAACCTGAGCAATATAGAGAGACTCTGTCTCTTAAAAAAACAAAACCAGGACACAACGGCACAAAGGAAGTTTCTCCCATCCTTCAAAAATTGAGATGCTGAGACCAGAAGAAAGGCAAAACAGATGTGGGTGGAAAAACCACACATACCCCCAATCATGAGTCCTGCCATCCAAAGAGAATTGGTCAAGAACATTATATTGCACTCAATTATATTTATATTTATATTTGGCAAGCCCAACAGTACAATCACTATGGAGTGAGCCAGACAATCTTTAACTACTTTCCCACTACAACCCCAGTTCCTGCTTCTTCATTACCCTCCTTTAATTATATAAACAGGCTGGGCCCCGTGGCTCACACCTGTAATCCCAGCACTTTGGAAGGCCAAGGCAGGCATATCACATGAGGCCAGGAGTTGGAGACCAGCCTGTCTAACATGGCAAAAGCCCATCTTTACTAAAAATACAAAAATTAGCCGAGTGTGGTAGTGCACACCTGCTGTCCCAGCTGCTTGGGAGGCTGAGGCACAAGAATTGCTTGAACTTGGGAGGTAGAGTTTGCAGTGAGCTGAGATCTCGCCACTGCACTCCAGACTGGATGATAGAGCAAGACTGTCTCTCTCAAAAAAATAATATATGTAAACAATTTTTCAATATGATACTCTTGATACTATGGTAAAAAAGCAACTATTTTGTTAATATTTAACTCAAGAATAACTATTCTGGCATCTTTTCAAATTATGGTACTTAAAACTGAGGCCTGTGCATATTTATACTAATATTTTTGTTTGTTTGTTTGTTTTTGGAGACAAAGTCTTGCTTTGTGGCCCAGGCTGGAGTGCAGTGGCGCGATCTCGGCTCACTGGAACCTCTGCCTCCTGAGTTCAAGCGATTCTTATGCCTCGGCCTCTTGAGTAGCTGGGACTACAGGCACGTGCCACCATGCCCAGCTAATTTTTGTATTTTTAATAGTGGCAGGGTTTCACCATGTTGGTCAGGCTGGTCTCAAACTCCTGACCTCAGGTGATACTCTTGCCTCAGCCTCCCAAAGTGCTGTGATTACAGGCGTGAGCCACTGTGCCCAGCCTACTAATATCTTTAAATATTAGGCTATCTAGTACAATTTATATATGTACTATATACCTAAATGTGAAAAGGTCTCTACTAAATTTCTGAAATTGATGATTTCATAGCTCTTACACTGAGATGGGGGCCATTTATTTGGTTCTGGAAAATAATTTGGATGACTCTGGAAGAAAGGTTTTATGATTCCAATATGAAAACACATATGCTTCCTCCGGCCTAGTTTGAAATGAAAGGCTGAGATTCTCATAAACTTCCAAGATGCCAGTATCCACAAACTCAGATGTGAGTTACTTTAATTTAATTCATTTTTTTTTCTGTTTTGTTTTGTTTTGTTTGAGACAGGGTCTTGCTCTGTGGCCCTCTGTGGCTCAGGTTGGAGTGCAGTGGTGCAATTACAGCCCACTGCAGCCTTGACCTCCCAGGGTCGAGTGATCCGCCTACCTCAGCCTCTTGAGTAGGTGGGACTACAGGCACGTGCCACCACACCAGGATAATTTTTGTAGATTTTATAGAGGTGGGTTTTCACCGTGTTGCCCAGGTTGATCTCGAACTCCTGGGATTGCAGGCATGAACCACTGTGCCTGGTCTTTTTTTCTGTTTTAAGTATCAGCACACGTCCTGAAGTTCATTTTATTGAGTAGTGCATCTTAAAAATATAAAATTTCGCCAGGCACAGTGGCTCACACCTGTAATCCCAGCACTTTGGCTGGGCAGATCACTTGAGGTCAGGAGTTCAAGACCAGCCTGGCCAACACGGTGAAACCTTATCTCTATTGAAAATACAAACATCAGCTGGATGTGGTGGTGGGCACCTGTAATCCCAGCTACTCAGGAGGCTGAGGCAGGAGAATTTCTTGAACCTGGGAGGCAGAGGTTGTAGTGAGATCACACCACTGCACTCCAGCCTGGGCAATAGAGCAAGACTCTGTCTCAAAAAAAGAAAAAAAAATTATATATATATATATATAATTTCATTTTATTTTTTCAACAAATAAATAATGAGATAAACAATAATTTGTATATCATGTGCTTTGGAACAAGATTTAAAACACTGAAGCAGAAAATTAAAGTGGACAACTAGGTGGCAGCAATAGAAATATTGGTTTAAAATCTGCTCCTGTGCAGTCAAGTCATTTCTTAGCATCACAACATGCTCTGTCAAAAATAACAGTGTTCTTGTTTTCCTACTAGCAACTCACCTGGGAACCATAGCAACAAGATGAGAATTGCTCTTCTCCTAGAAACCTACACACATTTTAACAAAGATTGGTGGTGTGCAGGGTGTGTGGGAGGGAAACAGCGGGAAAAGACGTGGACACCCCCCAAACAACAGACTGTTTTTCAATCACATTTTATCATTCCCAATTTGGCCGGGCGCAGTGGCTCATGCCTGTAATCCCAGCACTTTGGGAGGCTGAGGCAGGCAGATCACTTAAGGTCAGGAGTTCAATTTACTATTGATCCTCACATCCCCATCCCTCTCCCCCTCCCCCTCCCCCTCCCTCTCCCTCTCCCCCGCTCGCCACTCTCTCTCTTTTGACTCGCTTTGTCACCCGGGCTGGAGAGCAGTTACCTGATCTCACTGCAACCTCTGCCTCCCGGATTCAAGGAATTCTCCTGCCTCAGACTCCCTAGTAGCTGGGATTACAGGCATGTGCCACCACCCCTGGCTAATTTTGTATTTTTAGTAGAGATGGGGTTTCACCATGTTGGCCAGGCTGGTCTTGAAATACTGACCTCAGGTGATCTGCCCACCTCAGCCTCCCAAAGTGCTGGGATTACAAGCGTGAGCCACATCGCCCGGCCACATTCAGATTTTTTGATTCCACAAAAAAGCTCATCATGTTTAGACTAATATTTCTTACATTAGTCATTCCTAGACTTTGTTTTCCACTAAACACCTATTTATCAAATCTTTTTTATTTTTATTCAGATAGTTTCATTAACTGTAAAATTTGCCACAGTTTCTTGGTTTTGCCTGTAATGAATCAGAGCAACCAGCAGCCCGCCATGTCCAAGTCCCCCCTCCAGGGTGGTGGGCTCCCACGCCGCCTGAGCTTCCCCGACCGGCGCCACCCCCTGCTCCATGGCGCCAGGTCCCATCCACTGCCCAAGGGCTGAGGAGTGCAGGCACAGCTCGGGACTGGCCGGCAGCTCCGCCTGCAGCCCCAGTGCAGAATCCACTAGGTGGAGCCAGCTGGGCTCCTGATAGTGGGGACTTGGAAAACCTTTATGTCTAGCTAAGGGATTGTAAATACACCAGTCAGCACTCTGTGTCTAGCTCAAGGATTGTAAACGCACCAATCAGCACTCTGTTTTTAGCTCAAGGTTTGTAAATATACCAGTTGGTACACTGTATCCGGCTAACCTAGTGGGGACTTGGAGAACTTCTCCCTCTAACACTCTGTGTCTGGCTCAAGGATTGTAAACGGACCAGTCAGTTCTCTGTAAAACGGACCAATCAGTTCTCTGTAAAATAGACTATTCAGCTCTCTGTAAAATGGACCAATCAGCAGAATGTGGGTGGGGTCAGATAAGGGAATAAAAGCAGGCTGCCCGAGCCAGCAGTGGCAACCTGCTTTGGTCCTTTTCCATACTGTGGAAGCTTTGTTCTTTCCCTCTTTGCAGTAAATCTTGCTGCTGCTCACTCTTTGGGTCCACATTGCCTTTATGAGCTATAACACTCACCGGGAAGGTCTGCAGCTTCACTCCTGAAGCCAGCGAGACCACGAACCCACCGGGAAGAGTGAACTACTCCAGAGGCGCCACCTTTAAGAGCTGTAACACTCACCGCAAAGGTCTGCAGCTTCACTCCTGAAGTCAACGAGACCACAAACCCGCCAGAAGGAAGAAACTGTGGACACATCTGAACATCTGAAGGAAAAAACTCCAGACTACCATCTTTAAGAACTGTAACACTCACCACAAGGGTCTGCGGCTTCATTCTGGAAGTCAGGGAGACCAAGAACCCACCAACTCAGGACACATTATGACTTGCTATGACCATGAAATGCAAGTTGGCAGTGCTAGGTGCCACATCTGGGCAGAAGTGTTGAGAACTAGCTCATGGGTCACCATGTCCTTTTATACTTTGCCATGATGATTGGCAATATTTGAAAGAGAGGCTACTTCATTACCCTACGTCCCAGAGTGAATAGGACACAAATCAAAATTGCAGCTGACCTATAATGAACACATAGTATGAGGGAGAAATAAAGCTTTGTTTTTGTAAGCGGCTGAGATTTGAGGGAGTGATACCACAGCCTAATCTAGCCTTCCAGACCCATCCTGTAATGGTGATGAAACAAAACTGTATTAAGGTGGTTTGCAGACCCTAAAAATTCTCAACCACATTGATAAAGTCTTGATTGTTCTACATATATAAAGTTGAGATAATCACTATAATTATTAAGGTTGAGGTTAGCACTGTCTTAATAAATACAGAAAATTCATACAAGGATTATTTTTCTAAAACGAATGGCTTAGATGCCAACAGTATTACCTAAAAGTAGAAAAATATGGCCTGCAATAGTGCCAGTATCACGAGGGAGTCGCATCTGCAGAAGTTCAGTTTAACAGGGAGCTACTTCAGACCTGAAGTGGAGATTTTGTGTGAAATGTAGTTGCAATATGAAATGATGATCTTTCAAAGTGAAGCTGATGATTAGGTGGAATTTGTAAAACCCCGAGGCTTTAAAAAAAAGTGGCTGTAAATCCATCAGAAATTGGAAAAGAGGTTAAAAATGTTCTATAGGCAGCAGCAGGATGACACCTGAAGCAACTAAAAATTCTGTTTGTAATCGTGTATCTTCTTGTACTTACCTTTTAAACGCTAAAATAATGTATTAGACATATAATTAATACATCTGAAGCCTATAAAAATAGAGATTACTCTTCAAGAGGTTTTTAAAGGGCACATTACTCATTGTGGGGATTTTTTTTTATATTATTATTTTTTACCTAACCAAGCAAGCAGCACTAAATCATTTGTATTTCTAAAATTAATTGTTTGTTCATCAACTTTAGCTCATTTTTTTCTATAGGGTTACTTTAAAAAAATCCATTGATTTACAGGATTTTTAGAATTTTAACCTTTTTCTCTCATGTTTCAAGTATTTTTCTCAGTGACATTTATAGTTTAAGTTTGTTTCTGGAGTTATTTGCCATATAGAAGTTTGATATTTGTATGTATCATCTGCCAATTGTTACCTTTTTTGTCAGCACTGAAAATTCAGGTGATCTTAAAACATGAGACAGATAACACAAATACGTGGTCCAGGTAGGGACTGGGTGAAATAGAAAGCATACTTTCTCTCGGAAAACAGCGACAGGATATTGCTGCTGTGCAGGCCTCTGGCCCTGTGTTACCAAACTTACTGTTGAGAAACAGTTATTGGAAATCAGATTTGTATTTGAAGTATTCCATTTTTAAAATTAGCAACTATTTGCTTGTAACCCCAGCACTTTTCGAGGCCGAGGTGGGCAGATTGCTTGAGCTCAGGAGTTCAAGACCAGCCTAGGCAACATGGCGAGACCCCATCTCTACCAAAAATACAAAAAATTAGCTGGGCATGGTGGCATGTGCCTGTGGTCCCAGCTACTAGGAAGGCCGAGGTGGGAGGATCACTTGAGTCCAGGAGGCAGAGCTTGCAATGAACTGAGATTGCACCACTGCACTTGAGCCTGGGCAAGATAGTGAGACCCCATCTGATGTGCTTTGGCTGTGCCCCCACCCAAATCTCATTTTGAATTCCCACACGTGTGGGAGGGACCTGGTGGGAGGTAGATTATGGGGGCAGATATTTCCTGTGCTGTTCTCATGATGGTGAATGACTCTCATGGGATCTGATGATTGTAGAAGGGGGAGTTTTCCTGCACAAGCTCTTTTATCCTGTCTGCCACCATGTGAGACATTCCTTTCACCCTCCACCATGATTGGGAAGCCTCCCCAGCCATGTGGAACTGTAAGTCCATTAAATGTCTTTCTTTTGTAAATTGCCTAGTCTCAGGTATGTCTTTATCAGCAGTGTGAAAATGGACTAATACAGTAAATTGGTACCAGAAGTGGGGTGTTGCTGAAAAGATACGGGAAAATGTGGAAGCAGCTTTGGAACTGGGTAACAGGCAGAGGTTGAAACAGTTTGGAGGGCTCAGAAGAAGATAGGAATATGTGGGAAAGTTTGGAACTTCCTAAAGATTTGTTGAATGGCTTTGTCCAAAATGCTGATAGTGATATGGACAATAAGGTCCAGGCTGAGGTGGCCTCAGATGGAGATGAGGAACTTTGTGGGAACAGAAGCAAAGGTGATTCTTGTTATGTTTTAGCAAAGAGACTGTCAGCATTTTGCCCCTGCCTTAGAGATTTATGGAACTTTGAACTTCAGAGAGATGATTTAGGGTATCTGGTGGAAGAAATCTCTAAGCAGCAAAGCATTCAAGAAGTGACATGGGTGCTGCTAAAGGCATTCAGTTTTATAAAGGAAGCAGAGCATAAAAGTTCAGAAAATTTGCAACCTGACAATGTGATAGAAAAGAAAAACTCATATTCTGCAGAGAAATTGAAGCTGGCTGCAGAAATCTGCATAAGTAAGATGTTAATCCCCAAGACTATGGGAAAAATGTCTCCAGGGCATGTCAGAGGCCTTCACAGCAGCCCCTCCCATCACAGACCTGGAGTCCTAGGATAAAATGGTTTTGTGGGCCAGGCCCAGGGTCCCCATGCTGTGTGCAATCTAAAGACTTGGTGCTCTACATCCCAGCCACTCCAGCCATGACTAAACGGGGCCAAGAGACAGCTTCAGCTGTTGCTTCAGAGAGTGGAAAACCCAAGCCTTGGCAGCTTCCATGTGGTGTTGAGCCTGTGGGTGCACAGAAGTCAAGAACTGAGGTTTGGGAACCTCGGCCTAGATTTCAGAAGAGGTATGGAAATGCCCGGATGCCCAGGCAGAAGTTTGCTGCAGGGGTGGGGCCCTCATGGAGAACCTTTGCCAGGACAGTGCAGAAGGGATGTGAGGTTGGAGCCTCCACACAGAGTCCCTACTACCGCCTAGGGCCACCATCCTCCAGACCACAGAATGGTAGATCCACTGACAGCTTGCACTGTGTGCCTGGAAAAGCCACAGACACTCAATACTAGCCATGAAAACAGCCAGGAAGGAGGCTGAACCCTGCAAAGTCACAGGGGCAGAGCTGCCCAAGACCATGGGAACCCACCTCTTCCATCAGCGTGACCTGGATATGAGACATGGAGTCAAAAGAGGTTATTTTGGAACTTTAAAATTTGACCGCCCCACTGTATTTTGGACTTGCATGGGTCCTGTAGCCCCTTTGTTTTGGCCAATGTCTCCCATTTGGAATGACTGTATTTATCCAATGCCTGTACCCCCATTGTATCTAGGAAGTAACTAACTTGCTTTTGATTTTACAGGCTCATAGGTGGAAGGGACTTGCCTTGTCTTGGATGAGACTTTGTACTGTGGACTTTTGAGTTAATGCTGAAATGAGTTAAGACTTTGGGAGATTGTTGGGAAGGCATGATTTTTTTGTTTGTTTGTTCTTTGTTTTTTCTTTCTTTGTGATGGAGTCTTGCTCTGAGTCCCAGGCTGGAGTGCAGTGGTATGATCTCAACTCACTGCAACCTCTGCCTCCCAGGTTTAAGGGATTCTCCTGCCTCAGCCTCCCAAGTAGCTGGGATTATGGGTGCCCACCACCACACCTGGCTAATTTTTATATATTTAGTAGAGACGGTTTCACCATGTTGGTCAGACTAGTTTTGAACTCCTGACCTCAGGTGATTTGCCTGCCTCAGCCTCCCAAAGCCCTGGGATTACAGGCATGAGCCACTGCACCCGACTGCATGATTGGTTTTGACATATGAAGACATGAGATTTGGGAGGGGCCGGGGTGGAATGATGTAGTTTGGCTGTGTCCCCACCTAAATCTCATCTTGAATTCCCATGCATTGTGGGAGGACCTGGTGGGAGGTAGTTTAATCATGGGGGCATGTCTTTCCTGTGCTGTTCTTGTGGAGGTAAGTGACTCCCACGGGATCTGATGGTTATATAAGTGGAAGCTTTCCTGCACAAGCTCTCTTATCTTGTCTGCCTCCATGTGAGACAAGCCTTTCACCCTCCACCATGATTGTGAAGCCTCCCCAGCCACCTGGAACCGTAAGTCCGTTAAATGTCTTTCTTTTGTAAACTGCTCAGTCTCAAGTATGTCTTTATCAACAGGGTGAAAATGGACTAATACACATCTCAAAAAAGATAAATTAGCAACTAAACAATATTTTTAAAATATGATATGAGCCTAACAGAACAAATAAGAAGGCTAAATATGACTAAGGTCCCTTACTAGTTCTAATCATTTTCAATTAGTTGTTTGGAACATTTTTGGTAAGCAATCATATGACTGGCAAATAATGATGGGTTTGTGGCTTCTTTCCAATACGTGTAATATGTATTTGTGTTTTGCTGCATTTATCTCAGAAAAACGTTGAATAATAGTAGGAATCCTGGTTGTTTCTGACTCTGAAGTTTCCTTGTTAATTACGATGTTTGTTCTAGGTTGGCCTGCCTCTTTTATAGTTAGAGGGGTTACTGATCACATAAATAATTTGTAAGAATAATATGATTAACATGAGAATAGTTGAGAGTTTCTACTTTTTGAGTATTTGTGGTGCAAGTGTGAATTAATGTAATAGATTCATTCATTAAACAAGTGAGCTAATGAGAAATACAATTTCAGGCACATGATTATGAAGATGTTCCCTTTTTTCTATGACAGTAAATGCACTTTCTTGAAAGCCTGGTTGCAATAGATATAACATTATGATACAAAATATTTTAACCTATAGTTTGTTTGACAAAGTTTTTTTTATGTGAATATATTCTGTTTAGAAAGTACAAAAATAATGAAGCTGATTTAAAACCAATTACAGTGTTTCTACAATAATAAGCATTACATGAACAGAATGTTTAAATGTGGCAGACAACTGTTACAATAGTTCTGCTATACTATTTCCTGTAAAGTAAATACTCTTCAGATTGTAAATGATATAAATAATATTGATGAAATAACAAGTTATAGAGGCAGGGCTTGGTGGCTTACATATGTAATCCCAGCACTTTGGGAGGCCAAGGTGGGAGGCCTGGTTGAGCCTAGGAGTTCAACACCAGCCTGGACAACAGTGGAACCCCGTATCTACAAAAAATAAGAAAATCAGCCAGGCATGGTGGTACACGCCTGTAGTCCTAGCTACTTGGGAGGCTTAGGTGGGGGGAGGATCGCTTGAGCCCAGGAGGTCGAGGCTGCAGTGAGCTGTGATCACACCATTGCACTACAGCCTGGGCAACAGAGCAAGACCTTATCTTAAACAAAAACAAAAACAAACAAAAACAAAAAAAGTCAAGTTACAGAGTATTATATGTGAAAAGTGTAATGCCATTTATATAAATGTAGAAGCCATATAAAACAGCTTTATATAGATACAAGGGTTTTAGCAAAGGGATAGAATACAAATGAGAAGAATACACATCAAATTAACAGCAGTTATTTATGGCTTTTAAGGGGGAAGGAAAGAGAATAGAACTGGGAAAGGCAGTACACAGAAGTCTTTGGTTAAATCTGTAATTTTTATTTCTTTTAAAAAAGCAATTTAAAGGAAATATAAAGACAATATTTGCTCATTCTGGGTAGCAGGTATAAAAAATGCATTTTATATTTTTGGCAGAATTAAAAAATATCAGTATTGAATGAACTTAGTAAAATAAATGAGCCCATACACAAATAGCAGTGTTTAATGAAGTATAATTATATGGATAATTAGAATAACAATATAGTATACAGGACCTAGGAATTCTTGTTGAATAGTCAGAACCATAGAAGTGAGCTGTAGCTGACATAGGATGTTACGTATATATGGTGTAAAAAGGAAAAATAAAAATTTCTGTAATAGCAAATATTAGTTTCTGAATATTATGAAATGACAACATACAACATATTATATATATCCAACTGAACAATGCCTACAGATGAATTTTAGTGAATAAAGTTTCTGTTAAATGACATTATCATAAAGGAAAAATAATCTATAGTGTTCATAAAGCTCATAATTCATTTAATGTTTCATTTATGAAGGTAGTCAGCTAGAGGCTTTCAGTCCAGTAAAAAATGACACCTATTTATTGTATTTGTGTTATTTTGTATTGATAAAATGTTCATTTGTATCTATATTTCTGCCTACTATAAATGCATGATGAGTTCATACTATAAAGTTTAAAAAACCAAGACATTTTTTCCATACCATGACAATGAAAGCAAATAGTTTTCCCCTCCTAAATAACAGATTACAATATATGAAATATACTAATGCCCAATAAAGTAAGTCAGGATGCAAATTCATGACTGTTTTTTATTTCAGCTGTAAATTAGTTTACCTTCACATTCCATCTAGAAAATTGAGGTTTACAGCTGTGCACCCTAGAACAGAATATTATGTATTTTATTTATTTATTGAGACAGTCTCTCTGTCACCCAGGCTGGAGTGCAGTGGCACAATCATGGCTCACTGCAGCCTCAACTTCCTGGGCTCCAGCAATCCTCCCGCCTCAGCCTCCCAAGTAGCTGAGACCACAGGTGCATGCCACCATGCCTGCCTACTTTTTTGTATTTTGGTAGAAACAGGGTTTTGCCATGTTACTCATGGCTGCTCTTGAACTACCTAAGTGACCACTGGCCTTGGCCTCCCAAAGTGCTGAGATAACAGGTGTTAGCCATTGTGCCTGGCCTACACATTTAAAATTGTCCCATCATAAAGTAGGGATGTTAATACCTATAGTTGGTAATACCTTGTAGAGTTAAGAATAGGATACTTTTTGTAAAGTACTTTTGTAAAGGTGAAAGTTAAGTTTTAAACTTGAAACATCTTAATTTCAAGATCTTGAGGTTAATAATATAGTGGAAACATTTTTTTTTTCTTTTCTAGTTTTGACCTCCTTTATGCCTACTCTTAGATGGCCCCTCTTGTGATTAACTGACATATTTTGAATGAGAATTAGGCCTCAGCAGTTAGCAAATGTGTTGCACATAGCACAGAACTTACATCAACCACCACGAATGACACCTTGGCCAGGAGTGAGTAAATCTAAGAAACATCCATTCAGGCTGGGCACAGTGGCTCACGCCTGTAATCTCAGCACTTTGGGAGGCCGAGGCGGGTGGATGACGAGGTCACCAGTTCAAGATCAGCCTGGCCAACATGGTGAAACCCCATCTCTACTAAAAATACAAAAATTAGCTGGGCATGGTGGCAGGCGCCTGTAATCCCAGCTACTTGGGTGGCTGAGGCAGGAGAACTGCTTGAACCCGGGAGGTGGAGGTTGCAATAAGCCGAGATCGCATCACTGCACTCCAGCCTGGCAACAGAGCAAGACTCCATCTCGAAACAAACCAAACCAAACCAGAAGCATCCATTCAGCCTAAGTAGAAGGCAGATCCAAAATATTTCCTTTTACCCAGCTGGGTCCATATTACATTTCTGCCACGTTATTTGGTTTTTTTTTTTTTAAGACGGAGTCTTGCCCAGGCTGGAGTGCAGTGGCGCAATCTCGGCTCACTGCAAGCTCCGCCTCTTGGGTTCACGCCATTCTCCCCCCTCAGCTTCCTGAGGAGCTGGGACTACAGGCACCCGCCACCACACCTGGCTAATTTTGTTTTTGTATTTTTAGTAAAAACGGGGTTTTACTGTATTAGCCAGGGTGGTCTCGATTTCCTGACCTCGTGATCTGCCCGCCTTGGCCTCCCAAAGTGCTGGGATTATAGGTGTAAGCCACTGTACCTGGTTGGTTGTAGACTTTCTTAAACAACTAGTCTAAGTGAATGTTAGATTCTACACTCACAGTTATCCAGGCAAATGAACTACTTAATTAAATTTAATAGCCAAACCATCCCACATGGTACAATAAACCAATTTATAGGATTAACATGTAAGTGTCACTTTATTCACAATCTTTGAATTATAAAATTTATTTCAAAGCATTTATATTTTTTCCCTTGAATCTCCAACATTTCAAATACTTCATGGGAAACAGGATAGCCTGGGAGAAAGTATCATATCTTAATTCTCATAAGACAATTCATTAACATTTGGCAAAAGAAAGGAGACATTTAATCTCTTTGTATGTTAGACTTTCAATATGTAAAGTGGAATTAATGTTATTCTTTTCCTACCTCACAAAAATCTGAGTTACATATACTTTGGAGATAATCCATTAGAAAACACAGCTGTTAATAACAATTATGAAGGAATTGGAGGGGTAGGGTGGGGTTTAGGAAGTGCAGACTGACTTTCTACTAGAATATTCTTTGCATTTAATTTATTGCAATAAGCATAGATCTTGTCCAGAAAAAAACACTAAAAGCATAAAAGATTTGGCAGTAAATATATCTAGGGCATTGAGCATGGCTTTATATATACATACTATCCAACCAGAAACTGATTTGAACAGTAAACATTATAAAAGCAAATAACAATTGTGATTAAGATTTCCAAGTGTCAGGCCAGGCATGGTGGCCTACACCTGTAATGAGAGTAAAACTGCTTGGGGCTAGGAGTTAGAGACCACCCTGGGCAATATAATCTCATCAGATTGTCAGAATATGACTATTTATTAACCTAATGA
>NW_012117932.1:1704942-1714539 GCF_000951035.1 Colobus angolensis palliatus | reverse complement strand
AAAAAAAAAAAAAAAAATTATATGGAGATGCAAAGGGTCAAGAATAGCCAAGCCAATTTGGAGGGATTACAAAGTTGGACTTCCACTATAGATATAAAATCTTATTATAAAGCTACAGTAATTAAAACTGTGATACTGGCAAAGATAGAGAAATACACGAATGGATTGTTCACCTGAATTACAATGCAGGAAAGAAGTCTTTTAAATGAATACTGCAGTACCAACTGAATATCCATATGGGAGAAAGCCAAAAAAATACTTCTTGATCTCTACCTCACAAATGAATTCCAGATTGATGGCAGAACTGTGAAAGTAACTATGAATTACAAACTCAAGTAACTATGAGTTTGTAATTTAAGTTTTTTTTTTTTTTTTACTTTAAATGAAGGGTGAACAGGTTAATTTAAGCTGAAACCCCAAATGACAGGTGATCAGAGTGAACCTGTGAATAATGACAGTGGCTATGTTTTCTTTGTAGCCCAAAGCTGGATGGAGCCCGTTCTCAGAGAAGCTTACAGGTGTGGGTGCATGGGCTAACTCAATGCTGAACCTTCATTCCACACTCCTAGTGTGTCCTCCTGCAACAAATTAGAGAGAAAGCTAGAAGCTGTATTTCTGACTTTCTTGTAGCTAGGGGTCTAGATGTGATTTAGTTTTGGCCAAGTTGATGCACTTAGAGAAGGCAGGTGTGAGATGCAGGCTGTGCTAATGCCAGCAAGCAGGGTCATGGGAAGTGCCTTTTCTGAGGCAGTGTGGAAGTGCCTCTTCTGAGGTTCTTAAGTGGCAAGAGGAATGGTACAAAGCAACTAACTGGGGGTAGATTGTAGCAGGCCTGACAAGTGTTGCAGAGAACCAGCAGTGGTAGTGTGGCTTCCTGATGACGGCACTATCTGGACCCTCTCAATGCTGGTATACTTGGGAGTGAGTGGTTTCCTGAACTTAGAAGAGGAAGCAGCTCTCCTGGTTGACCTGGTTCTGCAGTGTCGCATTGGGAGTGATTCCTCAAAGCTCTCTCAGTTCTCAACAACTCTAAGTTCAGATTAGCATGTCATTTAAAAAGTCTTCTCTTGCTTAAACTAATTAGAATTAACTGTTCTCTGCAACTGGACCTTAATATATTAGGTAATGGTGATGAGTCTGAGAAGGTGGTAAGGACACTGTCAGGAACTGTGCTGAGATTTTATCCTATTTGCATGCTGCTGGTCACAGTTTCATGGATCCTGACAGAAGAGATGAGACCCCTGGGTCAGAGTCAGGTGACTTCATTCACAGCACAGCAAAAGCAGCATGAGTTTCATGTTCCATTCGTTCCCTTTACCTTCCAAGTCTCATGTGGGCAATGCATAGTGGCCCAGGTGGGTGCTGAGCACACAGTGGGTTTGCATTATAGGTGGGAGACGTTATCTTTATTATACTGGACAGTAAAAGAACCTGACATCCTCTCAAGGGAGACACTCTATCTTCCAAGGCTGTTCACTACATAAATATCCTTGGAAAAGATAGTCAAAAGAAAGGTTGTCAGAGCCTCTGCTTCCCTGATGTGCAGAAATGCAAGAGACCCACAGAGAATTGTTTTCCAACACACATTAGCCAGCTTTTCATGTGAACTATACCCACTCTTGTTTTAGAGCCCAAGACCGCGTTTTATCTTTTAAAAATACACTTTAATCTAACCGTGGAATTTAACAAACATTTATATACAATCAGAGACTAATTTGAAGTATGTTTTCCATTCATTTCAGGCATGAGAAAACACATTGCAGTCAAAATTAAAGATATCCATCCATAAATTACTTTTATTTCTCATTAAATGAGCACAGAGTCATTAGTATATTAATAACAGATATGTTTATTATTACATATCCATCAGTGCGGCTTTCAATACCACTTGAAACATGCATATCATCCTAGAGACGATCAGTTTTCCAGTGCTTCTTATCTGATACACATTACTGCAAAGCCATTATAAATTACTGAGGAGGTATTTGGTTAAAAAAATAAACAATAAATCATACTGTCCATATGCATCAACTCTTGTTACTGGACAAGAGTTTAACAGTATTTTTCTGGTAATTCCTATGTTAACTGGAAAACATCATGGATGTATTGCCATATTTCCTTTTTATATTGGTGCAACCTTCTACATTTTTTGCAGAGTTTTATAAAGTCATTACCATAGCAGGTAGTTTGATGCAAAGATTGTACTCAATTTATGAAAGTCCAACAAACTTCTAAATATTTTAAATTAAACCAATTATCAATGAAAAACTCACTGACACATAATTTTTTGAAAATACATTTTTTGAAATTTCTATACTTACTCATGGCAGTAAAATAATTATTTCAAATTAAGGCACTAAAAGGACAATGCAACCCCCATTGAAAGTGTTCTAAGAATAATTTACATTTCAAACAGTGCATACATTTCTTATATGTTTGTTAACTTAATGTCTTTATCATTTAAAACCACAAAGAAATACATTATACAATTATAGAAATGATGTACCCCACAAAATGCTTTTAAACTTGGTTCTTTTGTACAGCTAGTTTCCTAATGTCTCTAGTAGTAAAATAACTCAATATGGCTTGGCAAAAATGCATAGATTAAATGTAATTTTTTTCATCCTCTCCCATTCCCCAAACTTGCTGAAACATATACAGTATTTTCTAAAGCATAATGAAAGATATTTAATTTCTCCATCAAGTCCACCATGGGCAATCAACAGTAAGGCTTTTAAATTCTACAGTGAGGGCACTGAAGTTCAAGTGATATCACTGCTTTCTTAAAATAGTTTTGTATAGTCTTGCAAGAGCACAAAAACTTAAGTCATTTAAAAAACAAACAAACACACAAAAAAACTTCAGTTTGTCTCATTTTGAGATATTTTCTTTACTCCTTCCATGAGCTGATCTTGATAGTGATGGCCGTTCCACATGAAAGTGAAAGTCCCTTCCTCTTACTCATATGAGGAAAACTCTGTTCTATCACGACTGACAGGCATTTTCTTATAAATCCAAAAAGGCAGCACCTTTTAAAAAAAATATATCTACCTAAGCTTTCCCCCAATTGTACTTGCATTACATAGTAATAATTAATCTAATCTACCTGTAGGCAAACCCGCAATAAAAAAAACCCCTCAGTGTATTGTGCCAAAGCAAGGACAGAATAACAGCAATCTTAACCCTGAAGCCTGTGATATTTGTGTCAAAGAAACAGCCTGTCTGCTCTGCATGGTTAAAGAAGCCTGGTTTATCAGGTAGCATCCCACACGATTCCACAATGCACTTGGTCACATGGTTAACTGTTGAGGAGGGGGAAAAAAACTAATTTAAGAAATGCACTCTGTTTAAAAATACAAGAAACAAACATTAGGAGGAAAGGTAAATATACATTATCTTTACATACAATAATTAACAATTACACAAAATTTGGGAAACAAAGAATAGGAAAAATATACTTAGTATTCTCTCCTCTTTGTTTCTGCACATTTTCTTACTCAGCTATAATCCCATTTCAAATCACTTTAGATCCAGTTTACACCCTATGCTCAGGAGAAGGCTGACATAGCATTCTACAGAATTAAGTTAGCAGTGATGTGGTAATACCTGGCATAGTGTGGTGGCTGAGAAAGGAAAGGATATAAGTCATTTCAAAGAATTAGGCCTGGTTACTGACAATAGGGAATGAACAAAAGAGATGAATTCAAGATGGCTTTAAGCCTGCTTGGAAGATGTGGGTGACACTGGCAGCGAGGCCAATCAGTGTTAGGTCTCAGCTTCTAGATTCGAGTGGCCCTATTAATCTAGGGAGTACACTCTAGGGAAGCTGGTATGTGGCAGAATAGAGGCTTTAGAATTGGACAGAAATGGTTTCCAATCCATTGGCTCTGTGATTGAGCAAACTGCTTAATTTCTCTGAGCCTTATTTACTAATGAGTAAAATGAGAACTTAATGAGATCAGATTTCATAATTTCTTTCCAAGAAAGAGTTAATTGCTGGGTGTGGTGGCTCATGCCTGTAATCCCAGCACTTTGGGAGGCCCAGGAGGGTGCATCACCTGACGTCATGAGTTCAAAACCAGCCTGGCCAACATGGTGAAACCCCATCTCTACTAAAAATACAAAAATTAGCAGGGTGTGGTGGTGTGTGCCTGTAATCCCAGCTACTCAGGAGGCTGAGGTGGGAGAATAGCTTGAACCCGGGAGGCAGAGGTTACAGTGAGCTGAGATTGTACCACTGCACTCTGGCCTGGGCGACAGAGCGAGACTCTGTCTCTGAATGAATGAATGAATGAATGAATGAATGAATGGTTATGCCTTATAATTGTTTATCATGGCATAAAAGATATTTTTGGAAAAAAGTTCATCAAAAATAGTTAAATAGCCAGGCGCGGTGGCTCATGCCTGTAATCCCAGCACTTTGGAAGGCTGGGGCAGGCAGATCACTTGAGTGTGATCTTGATAGTGGTCAAGCTTTGAGGTCAGGAGTTTGAGACCAGCCTGGCCAACATGATGAAACCCTCTCTCTACTAAAATGACAAAAATGAGCCAGGCATGGTGGCATCCGTCTGTAATCCCTGCTACTTGGGAGGCTGAGGCCAGAGAATTGCTTGAACCTGGGCGGTGGAGGTTGCAGTGAGCTGAGACAGCACCGCCACTGCACTCCAGCCTGGGTGACAGAGTAAGATTCTTAAAAAACAAAAAAAAGTTAAACAACGAAAGAAGTAGGACTTAACTGGGAATTTTGTTTGTAATAACGTAGTTACTGATATGTAGCCATAAAAAAGGATGAGTTCGGCTGGGCGTGGTGGCTCACACCTATAATCCCAGCACACTGGGAGTCAGAGGCAGGTGGATCACGAGATCAGGAGTTCGAGACAAGCCTGGCCAACATAGTGAAACTCCATCTCTACTAAAAATACAAAAATTAGCCAGTCATGGTGGCATGCACCTGTAGTCCCAGCTACTCAGGAGGCTGAGGTTATGATAAGCCGAGATCACGCCACTGCACTCCAGCCTGGGCAACAAAGCAAGACTCTGCCTCAAAAAAAAAAAGTGGGGGGGAGTGGAGGGGGATCGGTTCATGTCCTCTGCAGGGACATGGATGAAGCTGGAAACCATCATTCTCAGCAAACTAACACAGGAACAGAAAACCAAACACCACAGGTTCTCACTCATAACTGGGAGTTGAACAATGAGAAAACATGGACACAGGGAGGGGAACATCATACACCAGGGCCTGTCAGGGGGCTAGGGGAGGGATAGCATTAGGAGAAATACCTAATGTAGATGATGGGTTGATGGGTGCAACAAACCACCATAGCACATGTATACCTATGTAACAAACCTGCATGTTCTGCACGTATATCCCAGAACTTAAAGTAAAATAACTTAAAAAAATAGTCACTGATAATACCAAATAATTTTGTATGTTGGGATAGTATGGGAAGTTAACAAAAAAGAGAAAAACAATTTTAGTTTTTGTAGAAAACTATGCCAACACAGTTAAAAAATAGAAAAGATGATTAAAAGTTTTATATGAATTTCTGCATTAAAAAAATTAACAAGTTGGCTAAAGCATTAAGGGCTAAAACTATGCCATGTACAGCAACTTATGACAATAAAATTAGACAGAACTAAATAAATATAATATTGCACGTATTATTATTTTTAAATTCTAACAAGAATAAGTCAAACTAATTTATAAAGTCACTGCAAGTCATATACAAAGACCTAAAAATGATGCCCTCTGTGGTGAAAAGAACATTTATTCTGATTTTAATAGATGTTATCCAATCATTTTCACATTGTTAAAAAGGTCAGCATTTTCAATCCTTACCTAGTTTTTCCAGATGTAGTTTTGACCACTTTCCGGAAAGACTGATTTGCAGTGGATCTTGTAGAAAGTGTTCGAGGGGAGGCACGAACAAAACCAGATGGTGGATTCTTAGGGATTTTCTTTACTAAATGAGTTACCCATTTTTTTTGTTCATCCTGAGAACATGCTAACAGCAGCATATCTCTTGCTGATGTTACATCATAACTTACTATGTTAAGGAGGAAAAAAAAAGCATAATTAAAGTTATACCGTTTTTTTAAATCCAACCTATCAAATGCATAGTTTTTCAAGTTCTTAAGGTTCTAAAAGTTTTAATATGCTTAATTAAGCATGAACAATATCTCATTCTCCTTAAGTTAAATAAGGCTGAAATTTAAAAAAAAATTAGTCAAACTAATTAAGTAAAATCAGAAATATTAAAAAAATGTAAAACAAATAAATGTATTTAAAGAACATAAGTTTCTTATCTGAAAATAGCTATGGTCTGTATTCTTTCCCTCAAGCTACCTCTGCTAAACTAGAAAATATTCTGTCTATGATACAGCATGCATGCTGATCCAGGCAGTGAATGCCAGACAAAAAAGAAGAGGAAAAACTAAGGGGTGAATAGAGTGGAACTCACCTGTTGCTCTCTTCTCCAACTTGGGGTAACTTCTTAGTGGCATGTTTGTTTTTTTGTTTGTTCACAAGGGGGTGATTCTCTTTAAAACCACTGTTGGCTGGGTGTGCAATGGCTGACACCTGTAATCCCAGCACTTTGGGAGGCCAAGGCAGGTGGATCACCTGAGGTCAGGAGTTCAAGACCAGCCTGGGCAAAATGCTGAAACTCCATCACTACTAAAAATACAAAATTAGCTAGGTGTGGTAGCACATGCCTATAGTCCCAGCTACTCAGGAGGCTGAGATAGGAGAATCCCTTGAACCTGGGAGGCAGAGGCTGCAGTGAGCTGAGATCACGCCATTGCACTCCAGCCTGGGCGAGACAGAGTGAGACTGTATCTCAATCAATAAAAATAAATAAAAACATTCTTAAAAGCTAAATCTGTAAATAGCTGCACATTGCTCCACCAGTGTCAAAATATTACTTTTTATAATCTCTTTTCAACTTGGTATAGAAATTAATACACTAAGTTATTTCATTGAGACTTAAAACTAAATTTGTTGTAAGTTGTAACAATAATTACCATGCCTTACCTTTACATGGACAAATTAAGTCCTCTTTCTTATCTAAGTGATCTCTGTGGCACTTAACATGGCATCTTCGACACTCTAGGGCAGGGGGTGGCTTAAAAACATGCCAGAGAGGTTTGGCACAGGCATCACAATTGGCAGGAAAGTGGTAGAGTGTAGGAATAAACTCATGGCCTTTGTGATTTTGGAAATTAGTTTTTTCAGCTTGTTGTACTGGTTCCATCTCTACATCTTTTCTACATTCACCTTCATTTGCATATAGTATCTACATTCAGGAATGGTGAAAGGAAAAGATTTTTAAAATCTTAAGCATTGGTATATTTTGCATTTGCTTCACAAAAACACTTAGGACTTAGATTCTTTAAAATTATAACTTCAGATTTTTACCTGGAATATTTTAGGAATTTCTTCAGTTTCAGCTCTATACACATCTCCTTGGGTTACAGGTCTAACATGAAACAGTTTACTAAAATGAAAATAAATATAGGCCATTTATAAAAACTCATTTATTGTAAAAGACATTTCATTAAAGAGGACATACAGGTAGTAAATAAGCACATAAAAAGATATTCAACATCATCAGTTATTAGAGAAATGCAAACTAAAACCACAATGAGTGTCACTACACATCAGAGTTTAAAAAAAATAAAAATAGTAATAACACCAAATGCTGGTGAGAATGCAGAGAAAGTAAATCATTCATATACTGCTGATGGAAAGGAAAATTACAGAGCCACTCTGGAAAAGAATATGGCAATTTCTTGGAAAACTAAACATATGCTTACCATATAACCCAGCAAATTGCACTGCTGGGCCTTTAATTCCAAGAAACAAAAATTCATATAAAACTTCATATCTATTTAAAAAAACCTCCACATAGATGTTCATAGGAGCTTTATTCATAATAACCAAAACCTAGAAACAACCCAAATAAATGGGTAAGCAAACTGTGATACATCTACACTATGGAATACTACTCTGTAAGAAAAAAAACAAATCATACATGGATTGATCTTAAGGGAATTATACTCAATGGGAAAAAAGCTGATCATAAAAGATTACACATTATTTGATTCCATTCATATAACACCCTTGAAGAGACAAAATTACGGAGATGGAGAACAGATTAATGTTGCTATGGATTAGGGAGAGGTGGAGGAAGGAAGCTGCCTTTTGGCTACAAAAGGAGTAGCACAGGGATGCTTGTGATGGAATTGTTCTGTATTTTGAGTGTGGTGGTGGCCATACGAATCTATACATGTGAGAAAGGCATACAGATTGGAAAGAAAGAAGTGAAACTCATTATTTGGCGATGACATGATTATATGCAGTTGTCTCGCGGTATCCGTGGCAGATTGGTCCCAGGACCCTGGAGGATACCAAAATCCTCCGGGGATTTTGAAGAGAGAAAGAGAAAGACAGAGGAAGTGAGGGAAGGAGGGAGGGAAGAGAGTAAAAAAAAGAAAAGATAAAAAAATGGTGTAGTATTTGTATATAACCTAAGTACACCTTTAAACTTGTCTCTAGATAATACCTAATACAATGTAAATGCTATGGAAATCGTTATACTATATTGTTTAGAGAATAATGACAAGAAAACAAATCTGTACATATTAAGTACAGACACAACCATAGTAGGCCTAACTACATTTTCAACCCATGGTTGGATGAATATACAGATGCAGAACCCACAGATGCAGAGGAATGACTGTGTGTAGAAAAGTCCTGTGGAATTGACCCCAAAACCCCACAACCCTATAAAACTGTTAAGTGCAAAGCAAGATTAAATGATTCAAGGTCAGTATATAAAAATAAATACCGTTGGAACAACCAGATACCTATGTGGGGGAAAAAAAGCCAACCTGACCTAAACAACTACCTCTTACCAAACACAGACCACAAGAGGCAGAAAACATTTTAAAAATTGGTACACTGATCCTCATTAAAAGACACCATTAAGAAAATCAACAGGCAAGCAACAGATTGGGAAATATTTGCATTACATATTTCTAACATAGGATTCTTATTCAGAATACATAAAGAACTCTTAAAAACCAATCTTAAAAACATAAGCAACCGAATTTAAAAATGGGCAAAAGACTTGAAAAAACTTAAGATACACAATGGCTAATAATGACATGAAAGATTCTTGCTATTAGTTATGAGGAGAATGCAAATTAAAATAACAATGAGATAGCATTTAACATCCACTAGAAAAGCTAACAGATCTATTTTATAACCCAGGATTCCACTCCTATTTACCCATGAGAAATGAAAACATAAGTTTAAAAAAAGGAATGCTCCTAAGTCTTATTCACGATAGCCCCAAATTGGAAGCAACCCAAATGTCAATCAACACAAAAATGGACAAATTCATACAATGTTATACTATTCAGCAATACAAAGAACAATCAATACATACACCACCACAGGTGCAGGATGAGTGAAAGATGCTAGGCACAAAAGTGTACTGTTTAATTCCATTTATATGAAGTTCTAGAACAGGCAAAACTAATCTTGGCAATAGAAATCAGATCATGGGAAGAGGCACAAGTGAGCTTTCATAT
>NW_012117932.1:1660001-1704162 GCF_000951035.1 Colobus angolensis palliatus | reverse complement strand
AGCCAGGATGGTCTCGATCTCCTGACCTCGTGATCTGCCCGTCTCGGCCTCCCAAAGTGCTGGGATTACAGGCTTGAGCCACCGCGCCCGGCCGTGAGCTTTCTTTATAAATTAAAAAATATATATATGTATTCTTTTTTCAGAGACAGGGTCTCGCTATGTCGCCCAGGCTGGTCTCGAATTGAACTCAGGCCAACTGCCCACCTCGGTCTCCCAAAGTGCTGGGGTTAGAGGCATAAGCCACTGTGCCCAGCCACAAGTGAGTTTTCTAAAGAAATACAAATTTTTTTTGTCTTGTATTGAGTGGTGATTGCATTAGTGTTTACAACTGTAGAAAGTTACTGAACAGAACACTTAAGATCTATGAACTTTATTGTGGGAAATTATACCTTAATAAAGAGAGGAAAGAAATCTCACATCAATCTAAAAAGTATTTAACTTAGTTGAAAGATAATATCTTTCATATTAGTGTTTATGTATTCTTTCACTTAAGCTGATAATTTAAATTTTGACAACTAAAGTTTAAAAAAAAAAAAAAGAAAAGAAAATATGAGTATTCTCTAGTACTTGCTTAATTCTTTTTACATTCTAACTATAACCAGCTCCACAAATACTTAATTCCAAAGGGATGGCAATACTTTTATATATGTATTTCTTTTAAAAAGCAGTTACCACACTTGACTTTGAATTTATATTTTGTTGCATGTTTTGCCTTTTCTCCTACTAGTCGGTAAGCTCCTTAATTATGGAACTTACTCATCTTTATACATACTGCATGATCTATGATCATATAAGCAACAATAAGAAATGATTTTAGAATGAATATAAGGAAAAAATACTATATTATAGGCCTCTTTGACCTATCACTACAAAAGAACAGATATATTTATATTTCCCCTTAATAATGACCAAAGAATCCTACACAGCTGTTCTTTGATATCCATGGGGAATTGATTCCAGGAACTCCAAAAATGTCAAAAGTCCAAGTATGCTCAAGGCTCTCATATAAAATGGTGTAGTATTTGCATATAACCTAGGCACATCCTCCTGTATGCTTTAAAATCATCTCTGGATTACTCCTAAGACATAATACAGTGTAAGTGCGATGTAAACAGTTGTTATACTGTATTTTTTTAGAAATTTGTATTTTTAATTATTATATTATTTTTAATTTTATTTTATATATATATATAAATTTTTTTTTTTGAGGCGGAGTTTCACTCTTCTGGCCCAGGCTGGAGTGCAGTGGCGCAATCTCAGCTCACTGCAACCTCTGCCTCCCGGGTTCAAGTGATTCTCCTGCCTCAGCCTCCAGAGTACCTGGGACTACAGGTGCCCTCCACTGCGCCCAGCTAATTTTTGTATTTTTAGTAGAGACGGGGTTTCACCATGTTGGCCAGGCTGGTCTTGAACTCCTGACCTCAGGTGATCCACCTGCCTTGGCCTCCCAAAGTGCCGGGGTTACAGGTGTGAGCCACCGCGCCCGGCCCTCTTTCAAATATTTTCTGTCCACAGTTGTGGATATGGAACCCACTGATACACAGCTGACTATACGTTTTGAAATGCTCTCTGAAGTTAAACTACTAAACACTTGAAATAAAAAATTTGTCTTCCAAATACATGAAATAAGTATAAACATTTTTCCTTCTCACATTTTGCTAAAGATTTAATATAATGTCAACATTTATGCTTAAGAAAAACAGAAAAGTAGGTAACAGTGTTGAAGTAACACAAAATATAAATTTTAAGTCTAAAAATAATTATCAAAAGTTAGCTCTCAACCCCTTTAAAATTCAATCAAAGGCAACTTACTCTATGTCCAATACCATAGATGGATTGGATTGCTCCTTATCTTGTTCATCATTATAGAACAAAATTTTTTTGCTGCTTACCACAACATACTGAAATAAGAAAAAAGGGGGAAGAGTTATAAGAGCAACATTAACTTGGTTTAAAGTGAAAAGCATACTATTTGCCACTAATATCTAGATTATATTGTATTAATGTAAAATCAATGCTAACAAAAAGTAAAAAAGTAGCTAATATAAGTTCTATGCTTCAAAGTAAAATATAGAACAAAATACCAGTTAGAAAATAAATAGGTATACGGTACCTGTTTCTTCCAGCCATATCGTTTGATATTTCCTCTATTTGGTACTGAAAGCCAACCTTCAATTCTTGACTCTAGGAGAAAAAGAATATATATATTAGTCAGTCTTAAATTGTAACAAAAGAAAAACAATTAAAAGTTGTCTGACAGCATGCAGCAACAAGCAACTGAACACAACTAAATGAATAAGTGCTATAATTTGCTCTTCCATGCTTCAATCACACAAATCAACTTTAATGGCCATACAAATATTGCAGAAAAAAATTTCAAGCCACTTTTCCCATACAATTTAACATTTAGTACTCAATTACAAAAGTATGAAGTAACAATACCCTTAAGAGCCAGGCAAGACTGGAATGGATTGCAGCTTAAATGGGATATGATGTAGAAGACTTTATCATTAACATTCATATAAAAATAATCAGCAAAAAAAAGAAAGAAAAACATTATGCAGCAAGTGGAACAAATCAGAGCCATGATTTACACAAGAGCAAGCAAAAGTATAGAAGTGTCCTATTACTCACAGAAGACAAGAATAGAAGATAAATAAATAAGGAATGCAGGCAGAATCAACTAGATATAAAGAATAAGAGATAAGTATTTTATTTGTTTTCTCAGTACAATATTCTGATTAAGCTTTTTGGTAAAACAACTTCAATTTGAATTTGTAACAATTTCAATAAAATCATCCAAATTTGGTTGAAGGGAGCACTTAACTCTAGTGGTAAGTCCAATTACAATTCTACTCCAACTCAAGAGTTTTAAAGCCTCTTAAGTTTGTGATGTCACAATTTGATAAACAGCAAAAACACAGAATCCATTCGGTCTACCGCCATTATTTCAACTAGTACGTGCATACCAGGAATTCCTTGACTCTTTGATCAAGGCATTCTATAATAATTATCACTATTGTTTATATATAACTAATGTTTACTAGAAATATCTGGAGGATAAAGACAACTCCATTAGAAATGGTTATTTTAGATTAGGTTGGAAATAAGAAAATCCATTCAATTTAACTCTTTTCTATATCTACCTTATATTTGAAACACAAAAGAATAGAAAAGTAACCAATTTCAAAGTATGACACTAAAATATGAGATTATACTATCACTGAAATGATAATCCTAAGGGGAATATATATTGTCCCCCTTCATATAACTCACAAGCTATAAACTCAGTCCTACAGCAACAGTTAACAATAGGTAACATTTACTGATTTACTGATTTATTTATAAATGTATTATTTGCCACATGCTTTATAATATCTCATATTTAACCTATGTATAAGTCCATGAATACAGGATATTCCTAGGAATTTGGAATTAGGTTCTACTGTCATCTTTCACTTACAAAAGAAGAGACTAAGGCTTAGCAGGGTAAACTGACTTGGGCAAGGCAACTCTATCAGTATCTATCAAAGCTCTATGGTTTCAAATCCTGGCAGTCTAACTTCTGAGCTTATGTTTCTAGAGCACAACACTATTCTGTTCCCAAAGAAGCTTTGCAGTTGACTGAATTGTGGGAAATATTTTTTTCCTCTACTCCCACCAGGTACTTAATGTCTCCACTCCTTTGCTTGTGTTATTCCTCTTCATATAAATTGTTAAAATGGAGGAAATGATGAGATAACTTTAGTTCAAAATGATCCCTCTCTTCTCCCAACATTTTTCTTTTTCCTTTTTTTTTTTTTTTTGACATGAAGTCTTGCTATGTTGTCCAGGCTGGCCTCGAACTCCTGAGCCTCAGCTTCCTGAGCAGTGGCATGTACCACAGCACCTAGCTTTAATTGCTGCGATTTAGTTCATGAAGTAATTATTTTGTTGGTTAGGTAGTTCCTTGGTAAGTTCTGTGAGAGCAAGGACCATATCTTAACACTTGATTTTATATATCCCATGGCAAATGACACACTGAGGAGGTACATGACAGATATTTGTTGATTATTTTGCAATTCTTCGTTCTTCTGAATTAGCCAATTAAAGTCATCCTTGGTGACTTTAATGGTTACAGTTTAAAAACCAAACAGGCAGTTTTATACTAAATAATAAGCAAAAGACTGCTGATCACATATTGATCATTCACCAATGTTTTATTTTATAAAAGCAAAAAAGTTATTGCCAGAAATTTTCCCATTAGTGTGGCAGAAATTGCAGCTCTGGTTTTAAAGCGTAGTTTGGAAAACATTAAGATGAACATTAGTGAGAATGAAGAGTAGTCTTAATATCTGATAATACAAAGTTGTTTAGTATCAGTAATTCCTCACCAAAAACAAAGATATAAAAGCCTTTGAAATCTTGACATTTACACAAAATTTTGTATGCCAAAATACCCTACACTTTCACATTATTTCTTTGTGACAATAAATGTCAAAAATACTTATGCCTTATTTCTCTAGATGTGGGTTAACCTGCCAGTTTTCTTTAATATATCTTCAATAAGTTGTTATATGGTATGGCTTTATATGTCATTTCAATGTTCCTTAGAAATTTTATATACCAAGGGAATTTTTGAGTCAAATAAGCCAGAATTCTACATTTGCTCATATTTAAATTAAATGAAGAGGCCCAGGGAGAAAATAAATTAAATGAAGAAATCTGGAATGAAAATAAAGGTGTCAAGAATATGTGAAGGTTTCTGCCAATTTACAACAAAGTCATGGGAGAAAATTTTAGTTTTTCCATCTGGTGAATTCCCTCAGAGAAGCAACTGAACTAAGCTCAATAATGACAGATAAAAAGAAAAAAACATACTAGCTTCTCCTGTGTTTCCTTTCCTTACTCCTACCATAGTTGCAAGATAATATACTTACCAGTTTTTAAAATATATAAAGACCTCCTCTAAAAATCGGGACTACCTGTGACTTCAGTGGTGACCTGGAGGTATAATGCTGTAAATTCCATCTTTTATATCACGAGCACGGAAAACAGCTTCTCCAGATAACTAAATGAAACTCCCACCGAGAGAACCTCTAAGTCTGGATTATCATTAATAATATTCTACATATGTACAAAAACAACTTGGCTCCAAATTTTATACAATATATTTGTAGAGCAATTTTAACTTATAAGAAGTTAGATATATATTACTACAATATCAGCGATTTCTTTACCCAAATAAGAGATAGTCTAACTATATATGTACATCAATACTCGATACAGCCAATTTAAACATCAGAACTAACCTCTGAAGACAACCTAATTTATTTAGCTATACCACAAACATACTGCTTAAGAAACAGGGCTAGAGAACCATTTCAAAATATTTTAATTAAATTCAAAAGTGATATAAAAAAGAAAATTAAGTCAACACTCAACAAGCCAGATACACCAACTTCAAATCACTGTAGATTTGGGCAAAGTCAGAAACCTTCATATATTCAAATATTGGGAAACACACCAAGCTATCCACCATTTTCAGGTTTAAGTTACATAATCTAAGGTCAAGCTGGATGGAAAAGGGTATGATACAAATAATCCATAAGAGACCATGAATATTACTGGAGTATCAATACCAAGTTTTCCTAATGCCTCATCTATTTCTACATTCTCTTCAGATGTCTAGGTTAACAGTTCCAAAAGAAGGAAAGAGAAACAATGAAGAAAAGAAACAGTTATCACATAAAAGTTTTTGTCATCTAAGCAACAGGCATCCATAACCCTAAGGGTAATCTTTATGTTTACATTGTGTGGTAGTTCACAACCTGCTACAGAACCAAAGAGAGGATAAAGACATAAAGGAATTAAGAGAATGAAGGTGACTTCAAGAACTTCAAAGAGTTATAAGTCAGAGAAGGAGTAACATTTTTTAATAAGGTTTTTAGAGTTGGGAATTTCAGAGGGGAGATTTAAGATTTAAGCTAGTTAATAACAAAATGGCCACTGAGGATTCATAGAGGCTGTGCTCTAGATGTACAAGATAATTAAATTATAATCTTTATATTGAATGATGAAATCTAAGAGAATAAAAGCTGCAGTGTCAGTTCATCCATCCAACTACTCAAAAAAAAATTGAAAAATGTGACCCATATTTCAAAAAGCCATTATTTTAACTGTGGAGTAAACTTAATCTATTCAAAGTTCTCTCCTTTTTAGTATGTATATTCATTTATTAATTTTGTAAACTGAAGTAAAAATTAATCATTAGCCATTACCTTCAAGACATTTTTTAGACACTTGAATGATATGTAACTATCTAATATTAAGAATGAACATCAACATTCTTTAACAATTCTTCCTAGATATGACTGCAAAACCTTAACTTTATTTGCCAGGGACCATTTTTGAGCATCTAGTAAATGGTGGATTTAATACAGATTTTCAATTTACTAGCAAAATATCTGCCCCACAGAGAGGTAAATAATATTGACAAAGATTATCCATTAATTTCTACTTCCAATATGAAAGTCAAGGTTCAGCACTGTTGAGATTCTATAAAGTCTCAAAATTAAGAACACAGTAATAGGAAAAGAGTATTAACTGGCCTCATTTTCTAGCAAGGGAGAATGGCCACCAGTACTCCCTGCCCCACTTGGTTTGGACTTTGATAACCTTAAAAACAAAATTCCTGAAAGTACACTAATATTCTAAGAAATATACTCAAAATAGAGCTAGTAGAAACATTTAAAAATCTCTTTGCTCAATAAGTCAATTTATTAGGTCAGGATTCTGAAATCTAAATGGATTCCCAGCCTAAGTCTGCCAATGAAGCCAGCTGATGGCACTATGAGCTTAGCCTTTCTGAATCAGCCACGATGGTGGGTAAAATTCATCAGTTTCCTCATTAGCAGTCCCACCAGCTCATCTTTCAACGCAAATCTTTTAACTAGCATTCACTAATAATGTGTCCATTTCTGACATATTTAACTCAATACTAAGAAAACTAAGGTACATAAAGGCATTATAAATAGTTAAAGAGAAATGGGTGGAATAAAAATAAAATTGGTCAGAATTTTGAATTGACACTAAAGAGAGTAAGGTCGGCCAGGCAGGTGGCTCATGCCTGTAATCTCAGCACTTTGGAAGGCCAAGGCAGGTGGATAGCTTGAGCTCATGAGTTCAAAACCAGCCTGGGCAATATGGTGAAATCCCATCTCCACAAAAAGTTAAAAAAAATTAGCTGGGTGTGGTGATGCGCACCTGTACTCCCAGCTACTCAGGAGGCTGGGGTGGGAGGATCGCTTGAGCCCAGGAGGCAGAGGTTACAGTGAATCAAGATCGCGACACTGCACTCTAGTCTAGGTGACAGAGTGAGGCGGTTTCATACATACATACGTATATACATACATACGTACGTATATACGTACATACATACATACATAAAGAACTCCTATACTAAATAACTCCAGAAGTATCTCAGGGTAAATGAAGTGGGAATCTAACCTACAAATTCAGTTCAACAATTGAAAGAATGTAGCCAAACACTTCTAAAAGTTGTATTCTTAGTGATGATTAAGTCTAACTTTAGAAAGATGTTCAACTACTAAAGCTAGAGGTTCTTATTAAATCCAAAGCGATTCTCCAATAATGAATCATGTGTACCTGCAAATTTCTCAAGAGGTAGGCAGTTTCAGAGAGCCAAAAATAGGTAAAAAGAGGAGTTCCTTGATCACTAAAACAAGAAATATTTCTTCACTGACTTTTCATTCCCAGATACCTGATTTTGACCTAGCAAAGCCACACAAGAACGAGGCCAGGGATCACATGGCATACAGAAAGGAGCTGAATTCATTTCCCACTTTGAGTCCCACTTTCTTGACCAAGAAAGATACTATAAAGTTTTCTGAGTGACTCATCTAGTTCCTTATATCAAAGTCACAATAACAAGTAATATCTGTTAAAATAGAATCCCTATAATATCAAACATGCTGCTTCATAAATATCTTCCTATTTATGTATTATTCAGAAAATACACTAATTAAAATCTATTTTCAAGTTTATGACCATGTATACAAAACTTCCAAGACTCTGAACTAAGACTCTGTGTATATGTAAATGCATGTTTTAATAATGATAACCTATTCATTTTACTTTTAAATTGAACTTATAGTATGTGTATTTCTCATCTCTGTAAAGTACATAAATGTACTGTAGTTTACATGACGATTAAGCCAAGAATGAAGTTGTGTTTATTTTTAAATTGATTCTCCACTGGGAAAAAGAAGACACAGAAAAAAATCTGAAATCTTAGCCACTCATTCCTGCCTTTATTTGACACCCTTGGCCTCTTACTGCACTGCCCAACCCCTTTTATCTATTTCTTCAAACTTTAAACTTAACACAGTCTGATTGAAGTTGATCACTACTCCACTAGATGGGCTTCTATACATAGCTGCTGTGATTCTGATGATAAAGTGCAGTTCCTAGTTTTAGCACAAGAATACATAAAATGCTAAAGATCTATTACTGACAAAAATGTACAACTTTTAAAAAATAGTGAGATGTGTAGTAGCAGCTTTGACTCTCACTGTGGACTTAGGCTGCTCAAAATAGGTTCATAAACCTCTTATGGTTTTTATTCAGGTAAAGCTTCTTAGGTCTATTCAAATAGGCTAAGATTGCTTACAACTGCTCTACTCCATAAAATACACCAAGTGTATAATCATCATCAGGCCTTGGCTATCAGAAATAAGAATTCCTTCTTAGGAATCCATGGACAGAATGACAAGGAGGTAGAAACCCAAATGAAAGAAATATACACTAATTTCCATGACATTTATACATGCTTGAATGATACAGAATTATTCTTACCTGGGAGGTTTCCATCAGTTTCATCAGCACTAGGAAAACTAGCAACACTTGTAGAATCTGAGAGGTCCAAAAGTTTAGCACGCAATTGCTCAATATCACTCTCTTTGCTGGCCAACTGCATCTGAAGCTCATTCCTATGTGCACATTCTTCTACCAATTGCTAATTTTGAAAAGTATCAAGATAATATATAATCAAGCTAAAACAATTTCCAACATTATTAATTGAAATATAATAAAGTAATTTAAATTGCTAATACTAAAAATGTACAGTAAACTTCATGAACGTTTGCTACCACAGATTTTGATACACTACAGAAATGTCAAGTTCTCAGTAATACATTGCTCGGACAAATTCCTTTTCTACTTGCCTTAAAGAGTTTTTGTTTTTGTTTTCAAACATAAGCCATCAAAAAAAAAAGTTACAATAGAAAATGCTTTTCTGGCTCCAAATGAAGTAGCTTTAAAGGTACAGAAAACTTCAGAAAACCATAATTGATGGAGCTAAAAAGCTTAGATCTAAGTGCCCGAGACCAGGTTCTCAATTTTGTTCTATTAACAAGCCAAGAGGTATCAAAAAATTAAGCTTGTTATTTTGATTTCAAAAAAGTGAGTCTTGACTAGAGAAAATAAATAAGCTACAATACTTCAAAACCTCTACCCCAGTTACAGTTAATATTAAAACAGCCATATCCCAATTACAGTCTGAAACCAAACAGGCGGAACCCTTGATTGTTCCCAATCTAAACAAGATAAATAGATAACAAGTATATACAGAAATAATTTAAGAAAATAATCCTTCACACTCGTGTCCATACACACACACAAACCTTACCGCTTGCATGTCATTCAGCTCCTTCTGATGTTTCACTACCATCTGGTTGAATTTCTCTCTTTCTTGGTTGAGTTCCAGTTGTAGCTTTCGATTTTCCTTTTCTTTCTTTCTCAAATCTTGTGTATTAGCTTTCTTTCTATCAATTTTAAAATCTTTTCGATTCATTATTTCTGCCAACTTGTTAACAGCCTATTAAAATATTATTAATAAAGATCAATAGTGTAGTCATCCAATTTAATACTAAAATGTATTTTTTTCTTCAAAATAAGGAAGCAGGACTTTTTGTGTGTATGAAAATTCGGACAACTTAATGATGGTTGAGACATGATAACTGGCAGCACAAGTCACTAACACTGATTTTTCACACTACTCAAATGTAAGAACCAGGAGCCTTTCTTTGGTTAACTTGACAACCCAGGACTGAACCAAGAGTATGCTAACCCTACTCTGGTGTTGGGTACACTAGCAAATAAAGCCTCTATGCCTTGGCCACATACTCTTATCTTCTACAACTATACAGTATTACCAGGCAAGTGAGCTTTCTTAACGGAAATCCTATTCTTTTTTTTTTTGGAGACCGAGTCTTGCTCTGTCACCCAGGCTGGCATGCAGTGGCATGATCTTTACTCACTGCAACCTCTGCCTCCTGGGTTCAAGCAATTCTCGTGCCTCAGCCGCCTGAGTAGCTGGTATTACTGGAGCGCACCACCATGCCCGGCTAATTTTTGTATTCTTAGTAGAGACTGGGGTTTCGCCATGTCAGCCAGGCTGCTCTCGAACTCCTGGCCTTAAGTGATCTGCTGGCCTCAGCCTCCTAAAGTGCTGGGATTAAAGGCATGAGCCACCTCGCCTGGCCTGGAAATCCTATTTCACAAGTAAGTTTTTTTATAGTTAGCAGGGAGAGAATTTATGTTATTTGTTCTGATGAAAAGTTTGAACCTTATAAGCCTTGGTTTTAGGACAAAGTGCATAAAGAGCAACGATTAACTCAAAAATGAACATGTGGAAAAGATTGAAGGCATGTATACCTGTGTTTTAAGGGTTCGCTCAGTGTTGATATTCTTTTCAAAGGCAGCCTTAAGATTACTGATCTCCTCCTCCTTCTCCAATTTATATTCTGTCAACAAATTATATTAAATGTTATTGTATGGTATTAATTTCTGCATTTCAAACTAACAATGTCCTTAATTATTCAAATGAGTATACACTACATATTAACTTTCAGTAACTTCATTAAGATAATTCTTAAGGCTACAGAAGTTACTTAATATAGGAAAACAGGTATCTTAGAAACCTAACACAAACATAGGTAAAGGTAAATCACTGAATTTGATTTAACATGATGATTTTTTAAAAATTCTACATACCTTCCTCTGCCTTCTTCATTTTCTCTGTTAGCTCTTCGTTCTCTCTTCTTAATATTTCCATATCTTTGGCTAGCATGCTGTTTGTTTCTTCAAGCTGAACAAAGCACACAAAAGTTTAAGCTCCAGCCTCTTTGCTATTCTCATATTTCAGGCAATAACCTTTAAATACACTGCTTGATAAAGAAAAGTCAGACACTGCTCAACTACAGCAAATGTCTGGTTTCCAGCTTAAAATATGTAGATATAATTACATCAAAAATATTTAAAAGTAGTTAACAGCTTCCAAAAATTATTTCAGTTTATGCATATAGATATATATATGAACGAAAGGGGGGCATATGTAATGGCAAGATAACTAGATTGCAAAATAAGAAATGTGTATTTAGTTCTAGCTCTGCGATTAACCTAGTATGTGACCCTGAGCAAGTCATAATTTTTCTGGACTTCAGTATCTTTCTCTGAATACTGATGATGCAAACAATAAAAACATTTATTTATAGATTACTTTTAGTAATGTATAATCATTACTATGTTATATGTTATATTAATCATTCTGTGTCTACTGTCTTATTTAATCCTCGTAACAATCATGTGGAAGAGGTATTACTATTTCTATTTTACAGATGAGAAATCTGAGGCTTAGAGAAGTTAAAGCCAACTTTGCCAAGACCATATAACTTCTTAGAGGCAAAACTGGAACCCAGAGTGATTGATAGTGGCTTTAGAAGAAAAATCTAACTCCTCTTTTTAGTCCCATGATTCTATATAGACTATAGTATAAACTTCAGGAATAGGTAATTGTTTGGAGTATTGGTTTTCTTATAATGGATTTATATATTATCCCAAGAATTCCTCATTCCCAAATGGTTTCTCTATATTTCATAGAATTCTGGCCCATAAAAAATCAGTTGCAATGTATTAAGAGAACAACAAATCAATTTAAACTAAGCCATTTCTTCATATGAAATATAACTAATAAAATCTACAGCCAGAAAGAAAAACAGCCCAATATTGCATTGGTTCTATACCTATACAGACAAAAGCCCAATATCTTGAACAAGAATTTCAATAATTAACAAATGTTTGGTATTATACAAACTATTTTATACCTGAGTACAGAATGACCACTATGTATAACACAGAAGTAAATACACTTGCACACACACTTACCCTAATACTTTAAGATGTGACCTACTGTGATTTAAATAAATTTTATATGACTTACCTGACTATCACACTTACCCGACTAACAGCGTGATCTTTATCTGTAATCTCTTGTCTATTTCTTGAAGCAGCTTTCTTGCTTTCTTGAGTCAATTCAAAATACTGTTCTTCCAGAAGGCCTCGAGCCAACTGCTCAGACTCAGCTTTTGTTTCTGCTAGATCCAACTGAGTAGCAAGAGTTTCTCTGCAACAATTTTTTAAGAGAAATTGATGTAAACAAACTCAGTTCATTCTTCCAACTTAATCATATTCTTAAAAACATAATTAACTTTAAATGATAAAAAAGAATTATTTTATTGCTTAAAATAAATTTAAATCTATTGCAAACTTTCTATAAAAGTAATGAATTTAACCTCTCACATGTTGAAAAATTATAAAAGAACTATTTAGTTTTCTATCTGATGTTGTGCTTAACTAAAAAAGGTAATAAAGCAACAGCAAATAGTCTGCTCTTGAAAAGAAATTTCTTGTGGGTTTGGAATGGAAGGGAGCATGGCATAGTGGAAAAGTCATTGACTTGTAAATCAGCAGGCTAGACCCAGACCTTTATTTCTGTTTTGTCATTAACTAATTGAGTAGAGACACTCAATGTGCACAAAGTGCAAGTCCCTTGCACTTCCTGTAGTTCAGTTTCATCAAATCTGTAAAATGAGATGGTTCAACTAGTCACTTCCAGCTCCAAAATTCAATGAGATTATGAAAACTTCTAAGAGATTTGCAAATCACTACAAACTAATTTGACAACACTCCCTGGAAATGATACTAAAACATTTCAGAATTGACATTCAGACCAAGATGAGGTAACTCCAGTTTGCCTACTCTTCTAGAAGAGCCTCTCTTGGATAAGCTCTCTTAGTCACTACTGTAGTCCCTGAACAGAGCAGGTGCTCAATAAATATGTTCTGAATGAGTAACGTCCACCTCCTATTTTCTATTGAGTATTACAATTCAAACTTTCTGCCTCAAGCCTCAAGAGGGACAGAGGGAGACATATAGTAAACACACACACACACACACGCACACACAGAAAATTCATTCATTCACTTAACAACTATTTGAAGGTTTATTAAGTACTACACTATGTTTACTATGCATCACGTTGTTTTAGGAATTAAGAGATACAGCAGCCCGGGCACAGTGGCTCATGCCTGTAGTCTCAGCACTTTGGGAGGCTGAGGTGAGCGGATCATGAGGTCAGGAGTTCGAGACTAGTCTGGCCAACATAGTGAAACTTCATCTCTACTAAAAATACAAAAAATTAGCCTGGTGTGGTGGTGTGTGCCTGTAATCCCAGCTACTTGGGAGGCTGAGGTGACAGTGCGAGACTCCGTCTCAAAACTAAATAAATACAGCAGTAACAAAGTTCCTGGGCTTAGGGAGCATGTATTAGTGGGGCCGTATAGGCAATTTAAAAAATGAACAAGTGCTATATAGTAAGTCACAGAGAATAATACAAGATAAAATATGGAAAGTTATGAATGTGATCACTTTTATTACAGGGTAATCAAGGAGGCCTCTCTGCTAAGACGACAGAAGAAAAGTAGGGAGAAGAGAACAACAGATATTGTAAGGCTTTCCAAGGCAATACAAGGACTTTGACTTTTATTCTGGTACTCTAATGTTTTAGAAAGATCATTCTGGCTGCTGTATTAAGATCAGACAGTAGGGGGACAATGGCAGAAGTTGAGATACCAGTTAGGAGGCTACTGAAATAATCAAGATTGGAGATGATGGCAGTTTGGACCAGGTCAGTAAATGGAACAAGTGGTGAGAAGTGATTAGAGTCTATACATAATTTTTAGTGAACATTGGGAAAATTTGTTGGTGGATTGCATTTAGAGTGCAAGAAAAAAAGAAGAGTCTAGGATGACTCTAAATTTTTCACTTAAACACCTGGGAATAATAGGGTTGTTCAGGACTGAAATGAGGAAGATAGGGAGGAGCAGTTCGCAAAGTGAGGGAATCAGGAATTTTTTCTGGACACTTTAAATGTGGGGTGCTTAACACTCAAGCAGAGATGTCAATTAGACAGCTGAATACATAAGTCTGGAATTCAAGGGAGAACGTACTTGGACTCTGACACCATTTAAAGCCACAAGGCTGGATGAAAACAAGCAGGGAGTAATCCCTTGAGCACTCCAAACTCCTAAGGGTCTCAGCAATTAGAAGGGAAAAAGGAACAAAGGAGGTTGAGAAACAGTAGCCAGTTCAATAAGGAAAAAACAGCGTCTGGTGTCACAGAAGTCAAAGGAGACATTTTCTCAAGAGAGTAATCAACTAAGTCAAATGCTGCTATGAAATAAGGCGAGAACTGAGAAGTCACTATTAGGAAGACCCCACTGACCTTGAGAAGAGTTCTTTTGTTAGCATGATGAATGCAAAAGTATGACTGGAGTGAGCTCAACAGAGAATGGAAGATGGGGGAAGGTACCTGGTATGTTACTTTTCAAGTAAGCTGGCTATAAAAAAAAGTGGGGCCAGTGTGGCTCAAGCCTGTAATCCCAGCACTTTGGGAGGCCGAGACGGGCGGATCACGAGGTCAGGAGATCGAGACCATCCTGGCTAACACGGTGAAACCCCGTCTCTACTAAAAAAATACAAGAAATTAGCCGGGCGAGGTGGCGGGCGCCTGTAGTCCCAGCTACTCGGGAGGCTGAGGCGGGAGAATGGCGTAAACCCGGGAGGCGGAGCTTGCAGTGAGCTGAGATCCGGCCACTACGCCTGGGCGACAGAGCGAGACTCCGTCTCAAAAAAAAAAAAAAAGAAAAGTGGGATGGTAGCTACCATGTAGATAACGTAGTTAAAAGATGCAGCTTTGCTCTTGTTGCCCAGTCTGGAGTGCAATGGTATGATCTTGGTTCACTGCAAACTCCACCTCCTGGGTTCAAGCAATTCCCCTGCCTCAGTCTCCCGAGTAGCTGGAATTACAGGCATGCGCCACCATGCCCAGCTAATTTTGTATTTTTAGTACATACGGGGTTTCTCCATGTTGGTCAGGCTGGTCTTGAACTCCTGACCTCAGGGGATCTGCCCACCTTGGCCTCCCAAAGTGCTAGGATTATAGGCGTGAGCCACCACACCTGGTGTAAGAGGGTTGTTTTTAAAGGAGATATCTAAATATGTTTACATAACAATGATAATGACCACAGAAAGGTAAAAATTGATGTAGAAAAGATAAGAGAATTGTTGGAGTCATAATATTCTTTTTTTTTTTTTTTTTGAGACTCAGTCTGTCACCCAGGCTGGAGTGCAATGGCGAGATCTTGCCACACTGCAACCTTCCCCTCCCAGGTTCAAGTGATTCTCCTGCCTCAGCCTCCCAAGTAGCTGGGACTACAGGCATGTGCCACCATGTCCGGCTAATTTTTGCATTTTTAGTAGAGATGGGGTTTCACCACATTAGCCAGGCTAGTAGCGAACTCTTAACCCAAGTGATCCGCCCACCTGGGCCTCCCAAATTGTTGAGATTACGGGCATGAGCCACCAAACCCGGCCAAGTCATACTCTTAAGTAGGCAGGAAGAGATAGGATTAGCCATTAGATAAGAGCTAATGCTCTTGCCCATTTACATCATCAGAAGGAAGGCAGGGTTTATAGGTACTATTCTCTACTTAGAAGCTGTTCTCACCAAGATAATGAGTAACCTTCAAATTAATACAATGGACAATTTATGACTTTTTGGTGACCTTTCTGAATATTTGGCACTTTTTTTTTTTTTTTTGAGACGGAGTCTCACTCTGTCGCCCAGGCTGAAGTACAGTGGCCTGCCCTCGGCTCACTGCAAGCTCCGCCTCCCGGGTTCGCGCCATTCTCCTGCCTCAGCCTCCCAAGTAGCTGGGACTACAGGTGCCCGCCACCAGGCCCGGCTAATTTTTTATATTTGTAGTAGAGACGGGGTTTTTCCATGTTAGCCAGGATGGTCTCGATCTCCCGACCTTGTGATCTGCCCGTCTCAGCCTTCCAAATTGCTGGGATTACAGGCATGAGCCACCATGCCCAGCAATATTTGGCACTTTTAATCACTTTCTTTTTCTTGAAATACTCTCCTCCCCCAGCTTTTGTGATACTCTACTCTGATGTAGACAAGTTAGTAGCTATGGTGGTGAAAGAGAATAGATGTTCTCTTCTGATTTTTAGGAAGCAAGGCTATTAGCTAAGTACAAGAATAAGGAAAAGGTGGCGATCTGAGTAGAGACGAGATGTGAAACACTTTTCTTAGGAAAGTAGTAGAGTTAGCAGTTTAGGAAAAGAAATGCTGCCAATGCCAAATCTAAGAATACTGGGAGTGGTTCTGCCAGCTATTATAATACAGGGCTTCAGGTTCACAACACGTTCTTATCTGAAGTTTCTGCTTTGTGTTAAGTTCAGATAAAAGTATCTGGGTTATACTTTAAAACACCAGAAAACCTATTTAACCCAGAATATATTTCTATCCCTGGTTATGCTACTGTGCAAGAGAAAAAGCAAGAAAGAATTAGATGGTTCAGGGTAAAATTACCTGCATCTACATATTCATCCAGACTTCCTTTACAACTCTCCATAATGAAAGACTGTCTTTACTAATATTTAAAGTCAATCTCTCACCCTTATTCTCCTATCTCTTAAAATAATTCAATCATCAATCATTCCATATTCTTCTGGATTATAAGATTATAAAGAGTGGCTCTGTTCTTGTTCACAAGTGTATTTCAAATGCCTAGAAAATTCTCTGGCCCACAGAGTGTGCTCAAAAATTTTACTTGAATGAAGAGATGTGGGGCTGCTCCTACTCTGATTTCCTTCCCATGGTCCATTTAAATATGCTCAAGTTTACGCTACTGTTAGGAAGCGCTCTCCTTCACATTCTCCTCTAGCTACTGCTACTTCTTGCCATAACAGCCAAGTCTCCTGAATTTTTTAATTTAACAAATATTTGCTGAGCATCACAATGCTGCCGTTACAATTGTAGGTGCTAGACATATAGCAATGAATTGGACCTAAGAACGAAACATCTGAAAATTCCTTCTGCCATAGAGCTTTGTTTCTAGTGGAAAAACAAAAACAATAAATACACCAAGTAAGAAAATTATATATTAGGAGGGAATAAGTTCTACAGAGAAAAATAAAATAGGGAAGGATGTATGAACTGGGTACCAAGGTAGTGGGGTGGGGATGTATGCAATTTAAAAAGCATATTCAGGGAAGGCCTTCTCAAATGATGTGGACCTGGAGAGGGCCAAGGAGCAAGCCATGTAGATACTTGGAGGAAACTGTTCCAGGAAGAGAGAAGAGCAATGTACATACCTGGAGGTAGGAGAGTGACTAATTGGTGTGTTGAACAGAAAGAAGGCTAATCAGGCTGTTAGGTATACTCTGCCTCTTGTTCTACCCTTTCCATTCAGTCTCAATCTACTTTAATATCTATTCTCATCTCTATTTAGAAGCTGTTCTCACCAAGATAATGAATAACCTTCAATATAAGTACAGTGGACAATTTATGACTGTTTTTCTTGACCTTTCTGGATATGTGACACTTTTTAAAGTTTAATTTTTATTTATTTATATTTTTGAGACAGAGTCTCACCCTGTTGCCCAGGCTGGAGTGCAGCGGCGCCGTCTAGGCTCCCCGCAAACTCCACCTCCCGGGTTCACGCCATTCTCCTGTCTCAGCCTCCTGAGTAGCTGGGACTACAGGCACCTGCCACCATGCCCGGCTAATTTTTTTGTATTTTTAGTAGAGACGGGGTTTCACCATGTTAACCAGGATGGTCTCAATCTCCTGACATCGTGATCTGCCTGCCTCAGCCTTCCAAAGTGCTGGGATTACAGATGTGAGCCACCGCGCCCAGCCAATATGTGGTACTTTTAATCACTTTCTCTTTTTTGAAATATTCTCTTACTCCAGCTTTTGTGACACCCTGCTCTGATCTTCTCTTATACTGTTGGTAGCTTCTCAGTTTCCCTTCCTCTGCCCATTCCTTAAAAGTCTAGGAGCTAGTAGTCTTTCCTCAGCCCTGTGTCTTCTGATCCTACACTATGGGTTACAACTTGCTACCTGGGAGGACCAAATGAGTCCACAACAGTGCCCCCCACTTCCCTCCACACACACACACACGAACACACACCTAAAATAGTTTTGGGTCAACCTTTTACATAAAAATTCAGATTCTTGGTTTCTCTTGAAAAACCAGAAGATCTTGACATACTGGGCCAGTGTTATCATGTGGTAACAAATGGCCGGAACTGAGGAGGTGAGATCTTCAGTTTGTTATAATCCTTACAACTTACGCAATGAATATATCTACACTTAGACCCCACTAATTACAGCCTAATTATACCAATGGCATCACAGGCTCATGAGTTTATAAACTCTGAGATACATAATCACCTTAACAGATCTCTGTATTAGTGGTTTCTGTATGCAGACTATCAAATCAGCTTCAAGTTCTTATCTTTTATCTGCATTCTAAATAAATAAATAAACCCAAATCTGGATATCCCATAGGCACCTCAAACTCAACAGGACTGAAATTGAAATAATCTTCTCTCCCCTCGTCTCACAATTTTGGCATCCCTTAGCTCAGGGACCAGCACTACCATCAACTCAACAGCCCTGGTCAGAAACTTGAGAGTCAGCCTGAAAATTTTCCTAACCTTTGCCCCTATGCCTCCAAATCTACAAATCCTACTTCTTTTACTTCCTACTTCGTTTTATGCACTTGCCTCTTACTGCCAACTTCCACTATAACTTTATATCTAAGTTTTTCCAGTGGTTATATAACTGGGCTCCCTGTATCTATGCAGCTTTCTCTTACTTCAATTCCTTCTCCACTCCTTAGAGTGAGTTTTCTAAAATACTTGTCAGTCACTAGCTTAGAATTTTCATTTATTCATTCGGTATTTATTGAATACTTACTCTAAAAGTCCCTGATTGAAGTGCTGGGAATAAATAGACAACAATGGAACAAACAAAAGTCACCACATTTCAATATTTTAAACTCTTCAGCATGATACACAAAGTCCTTTGTAATCTGACTCAGTTTTATCTCTCCAGCCTTATCTGTCATGAACTAACCATTTACTGTTCCTCAAATCACAGATTGGCTTCTGCCTATACTGTCCCTTATTCCCCACATCCCATTCCCTGGCTAATTCTACTTTCCCTCAGTTGTGATCTCTGTTGGGAAATGTTCTCTGAATTCCACATGGTAAGGTGAGATATCCTTTGGCACAGCCACTGTACCTTGATTATATCTCTCCTAACTCGATTCCGAAGCACTTGAAGAATCGTAACTTACTAATAATTGGATAGCTGCACAAAGCACAGTACTTATAGCACAATAGTGGGGATCCATATATTTGTCTTAAATAGATGAACAGATGAAAAAAGGAAAATATATCAACTCTGAAACAATATAGTATGCAGTGAATATTTGGCACTTTTAATTACTTTCTCATTCTGTTCCTCAGATCACAGATTGGTTTCTGCCTATACTATGCCCTTCACAGTGAATGCAGACATCTGGGATTGCATATTGCAATACCATACAAATGGTAGAGTAGGTAACAGACCAGACTCTACAGTATGACTGTATCAGAGAATAACCAGGAAATGCAGCTTTGTGTCTACCTTAGCTTTCAGTTAATTAAGTTATCGAACTATGATACTTGGCCACCAAATTAGTATGTTGATACCTGCTGTGATGCTAAAATTTATGATAATATACAGCTCGGCAACAAACTATTGTCAATTCTGGACCTTAAATATTTTAATTAACTTAATCAACTCAATTAAGGCAACTTAATTGCAAAAAGATGCAATTATACTTAATTTATAATCAAGTCAACAAAGGTAAACAACGAAAAGTTTAAGTTTATTTATAAAACTAGTAAAAATAAAAGTTATGTATTCCAACAAAAAAAAAAAATGAAGAATGATAAAAGTGAGTATCTCCAGTTTGCAACACCTAATGTATTAAGATCTAACGTTGAGTACCACAGTGGTTAACAACAGAAACAGGGAAACCAGAAAGTACAAGGTTATATATGAATTAGTCTTCTTCCTCCTAAAAATCAGATTTGAATCTGATTAAGCTTCCAAATCAGAAATGTCCAATGAAACTTTCTAGGATGTCATAAATGTTCTGTATCTGTACTATCTATTATAATATGGTAGACACTAACCGCATGTGACTACTGAGCACCTGAAATACGACTAGTACATCTGAGGAACTAAGTTTTAATTTTACATAACTGAATTTAAATTTAAGTAACTATATGTGGCTACTGGCCATCATATTGGGCAGAGGAGCTCTAGATATAACTACTGACTTCCAGGAAACATAAGGGAAATGGGGAATGTTCAACCAACTACAGAAATTGAATCAATAAAATTGCAACTGAGGGAACCTCTACAGGACAAAAAATTCCAGTTTCTTCAACAAATCCATATCAGGATGGTGATTACTCTTGAGGTGGAGAGGAAAGAAGGCATAATTAGGAGGTGGGATATAGTGGACTTCTGAAGTGGAAAGCAAGGTTCTCTTTCATGGATGATGATGTTATGATGACATTTGTCATAATTCATAAAAACTATTAGTTTTGCTGTTTTCTGTAATTGTTTGTTTCAACAACAAACAGTCTTTCAAAGGTGATTAAATGTAAAGAGAATATAACAGTGTTGGAAAACTAGTTCTAGTGTATGTTCTGACATTACCTAGCTATGAGATACTCCGCATGAGTTACTATCTTGTTGGACCTGTCAGCTGAATTCTAAAATGAAGCTGTTACACTTGAAATAGCTTTGTAAGGTTTTCTCCTTTTAAGACCCTAAACATATACATGTAATGAAAATTAACCTGCATAATAATAGTTTATTATTATTATTTTTAGAGATGGGATCTCATTATGTTGCCCAGGCTGGTCTTGGGCAACTCCTGGGCTCAAGCGATCCTCTCACCTCAGCCTCCCAAAATGCTGGTATTACAGGCATGAGCCACCATGCCCGGCCATAACCTGCATAGTAATCCTAAGAAGACCTTAAATACCTTTATCTAACTTAAAATACTGATTTGCAAAAACAGCATGATTTATATATAAATAGATCTTTTAAAATTGAGATACTAGCCCAGGCATGGTGGCTCATGCCTGTAATCCCAGCACTTTGGGAGGCCGAGGTGGGCGGAACACGAGGTCACGAGTTTGAGGCCAACCTGACCAACATGGTGAAACCCTGTCTCTACTAAAAATACAAAAATTAGCTGAGCGTGGTGGCACACGCCTATAATCTCAGTACTCAGGAGGCTGAGGCAGGAGAATCGCTTGAACCCAGGAGGCAGAAGCTGCAGTGAGCCGAGATCACGCCACTGCAGTCCAGCCTGGGTGACAGAGCAAGACTCCGTCTCAAATAAAAATAAATTAAAAAAATAAAAATTGAGATACCCCTGAAAACAACTGTCAGACAACTTTTTGTCAGTTTAATGAATCTCTGCAATTGCTACAGTGTTGATTTATAGCATTGTTTTTTCACCATAAAGGCAAATGTAGCCTAATCTGATTTGTTCTGAATTAGCCCAATAAATTGTGTTCTATACCATTCCCACCAGAATAATGGCACATCTATTCACTATTTTAAAACTTAAGAATGCCTGTTGCAGTACTAATTCTTGTTCTAAAGCAAAATGGACATACTTTTCATTTTGTAGTTCCTGTATTTTCTTTAAATTCTCTCTGTTTTTTTCTTCAATTTCTTCTTTAAGTTCCTTTACCTGGGTTTTATAAAGTGTCTGCAAAACAAGTGACAAGAAGAAGTAAGTGTTTATGGTGGGCTAAAAACAATTTGGCAGTTTCTTATAAATTAAAAAAATTAACATATGATCCAACAATTCCTCTCAAGTATTTACCCATGACAAATACAAATATATATCAACACCTAGTCTTATACATGAATTTTCCTTATGGTTTTATTTATAACAACTCCAAAGTGGAAATGAACCAGATATCCATCAATATGTGGCTTAAAAAAAAAAATGGTTAATTCATATTACTTAGCAATAAAAAGGAATGAACTACTGATACATACAACATGTAAAACTAAGAAATCTAAAAAACATGCTGAGTGAAAGAAACCACATGTCAAAAAGCATATACTGTGTGACTCCATGTATATGAAATTCTAGAACAGGTAAAAATAATCAATTATGACAGAAAACAGTCATTGTCTGTGTATAGAGGTGGTTGGGAAAAATGTAGAGTGAAGGGCCACAAGGGAACTTTTTGCGGTGAAAAAAAATATTCCACGTATTGATTGTGGTTGTGGTCACACAGTTGTATATATTTGTCAAAACTTACTAACCAGTACACTTAAAATGGGTATATTACATAGAAATTATAGCTTAATGGCTGGGTGTGGTGGCTCACGCCTGTAATCCCAGCACTTTGGGAGGCCGAGGCGGGCAGATCACGAGGTCAGGAGATTGAGACCATCCTGGCTAACACAGTGAAACCCTGTTTCTACTAAAAATACAAAAAATTAGCTGGGCGTGGTGGCACGCTCCTGTAATCACAGCTCTTTGGGAGACTTGAACCCGGGAGCGGGAGGTTGCAGTGAGCCAAGATTGTGCCACTGCTCTCCAGCCTGGGTGACAGAGTGAGACTCCATCTCAAAAAAAAAAAAAGAAAAGAAAAGAAATTATAGCTTAATAAAGTAGATTACAGATTTGGGAAGACATTATAAAGAAATTAAACACACACTACTAATTTAAATGTTAGATCAATTCTTGACTAATGTTAGAAAAAAATCACTTCTGTTGGCTGGGCGCGGTGGCTCAAGCCTGTAATCCCAGCACTTTGGGAGGCCGAGATGGGCGGATCACGAGGTCAGGAGATCGAGACCATCCTGAGCTACACGGTGAAACCCCGTCTCTACTAAAAATACAAAAAACTAGCCGGGCGAGATGGCGGGCGCCTGTAGTCCCAGCTACTCGGGAGCCTGAGGCAGGAGAATGGCGTAAAACCCGGGAGGCGGAGCTTGCAGTGAGCCGAAATCGCGCCACTGCACTCCAGCCTGGGCGACAGAGCTAGACTCCGTCTCCAAAAAAAAAAAAAAAAAAAAAAAAAAAAATCACTTCTGTTTTGGTGGGTGGGATGTACTGGGCAGTAGAGAGACAGGTAAAAAATATCCACAAAAGGGCTGGGCGCAGTGGCTCATGCCTGTAATCCCAGCACTTTGGGAGGCCTAGGTGGGCGGATCACAGGGTCAGGAGATCGAGACCATCCTGGCTAACACGGTGAAACCTCGTGTCTACTAAAAATACAAAAATTAACCAGGTGTGGTGGCGGGCACCTGTAGTCCCAGCTACTTGGGAGGCTGAGGTAGGAGAATGGTGTGAAACCAGGAGGCAGAGCTTGTAGTGAGTTGTGATTGTGCCACTGCACTCTAGCCTGGGCGAGAGGGCAAGACTCCATCTCAAAAAAAAAAGAAAAAGAAATGTCCACAAATAAGATTTATCAAGTATTCTGCTAACATATCTATAACATATGCTTATTTCAGAACAATGGTTCTTACAAAATTCATTGAGCTTTTGCCAACTCCAGTGAAAAATATTTAACACATGAGACTCATTTTGTGTTAGTTGCTGAAGTTACAGAGTGAACTTCCAGTTCTGATATCTATTTCTTTTTAACTACCCTCTTCACTTTAAAAGAAAAAGAGAAGGGAAAAAAATAGCAAGGGCCAGCAAACAGCTGTGGAGAACTACTTTAACACTTACTTATTACATTAAGAAACAGCACTTTTCTAGGCAAAAAAATACATAAATGTCTATGGGAATGCAAACGAAAGAAGAATAAGGGCTTACTCTAGGTTAAGTGTTTAGAATTTCTAAAATTAAGTAATCTATTTGGCCTTTGGGACTTAGATTCTTATCTCTCTGACTTCAAATACTGAAATTCAAGTAAGTAAATCAATGAAAGGATAAAAAGAAAAATAATCTGATTTGAAAACCCAGAATAAAAACAAATCTTAAAATTTGGTTCATAACAGCTTATTGAATTGAATGCTGTTTAATCCAATGCCCACAAGCAATGCAATAAATCAGAACTGAGACAGGGTCAGGTTTTGTACTATTTTCTTTTCTTTTTTTTTTTTTTTTTGAGACGGAGTCTTGCTCTGTCACCCAGGCTGGAGTGCTGTGGCTGGATCTCAGCTCACTGCAAGCTCCGCCTCCCGGGTTCACACCATTCTCCTGCCTCAGCCTCCCGGGTAGCTGGGACTACAGGCGCCGCCACCTCGCCCAGCTAGTTTTTTGTAGTTTTTAGTAGAGACGGGGTTTCACCGTGTTAGCCAGGATGGTCTCGATCTCCTGACCTCGTGATCCGCCCGCCTCGGCCTCCCAAAGTGCTGGGATTACAGGCTTGAGCCACCGCGCCCGGCCAGGTTTTGTACTATTTTCTAGAAGCAAAATGAAGAATCCACAGGAACCATCGCAAGTCATTTGACATCCATCCAAACATCTGGAGGCACTGGATGATTGCTCTGTGGAAGCATATGGCAAGAAAGTGTATGGGATGCTACAGATCACTTTGCAGAAGTTAGCAGTAGATACTTTGAATAATTACATTTAGCAAACACCCAGGGCAAGCGTTTTCAACAGTATTTAAAAGTTTTTCATTTTGTTTATGAGACAGAGTCTTGCTGTCGCCCAGGCTGGAGCACAGATGACCTCGGCTCACTATAATGTCCAACTATCGGGCTCAAGTGATTCTTCTGCCTCAGCCTCCCGAGTAGCTGGGACTACAGGTGCCTGCCACCACAACCAGCTAATTTTTGTATTTTTAGTAGAGACAGGGTTTCACCATGTTGGCCAGGCTGGTCTTGAACTCCTGATCTCAAGTGATCCACCCGCCTCGGCCTCCCAACGTGCTGGGATGACAGATGTGAGCCACAGCGCCTGGCCTGAAAAGATTTTACGATTTAAAAACATATACCAATGATAGCCTAATATGCCAAGAAACAAATGGATAAACAAAAAGAAGAAAATCACAATGTTTATTAGAAGATGAAGAGTCATTTGAAAAAGAATTTTAAAAAGAAAAAGTTCACATAAAAGAATCTAATACCTTGTTGTAAGTCAGGTTTTGAAACAGTGCGTATGTTAAAAATGATTCTCACTTACCGAGAAATATTGTTCAGCTTCAAGCTGATCTTGTAGCTCCCGCATCTGTCCTTCATTCCCTCTATACTGTCTTCAGATGAAAAGAAAAACAAGTGAACAAACGCTCCTACTTATACTAGACTTTATTTATTCTTAGTTTGTTAAAGTTGCTAATATAAAAAAGGTTTACTAAAACAATCTTTATTTTTAAAAAACATACTTCATTATTATTTTACTAATTAACTTGGTCAGGCCACACTGGTTCTATCTTGCTCCTTATAAAATGATGCTATACAAATGTAGTGAGAACCCTTTTCTACTGATGATCACTTTTTGGAGAATATTAATTGTGGATCTATCCAAAATGAAAACATAAAATTGATACCCTATTTTTGCTAAATGTTTACAGAGAAAAGCAGTAATAGGGAAGAAAATGTCTTGTACAGTAAGTAAAAAAAAGGGGGGGATGAAAAATTTAGTAATAGTTCAGTGCTTTGTATCATAGTACTATGTTTAATAAGTAGTAATTCAGTACTACATACTAGACATTATGGCCAATTAAGCACAAGAAAAGGGGCTGTGGAAATGAATCATCAGGTAAGAAGGGAAAGCAAGAACAACAAACTGACAAAGAAGGAGGAACACAGACAGACAACTGCATGTATATAATATATACATAAACACAACTCACAAAGGAGCAGAGTCCAAAAGATGGAAACACAACGTAACCCGAAGACATAGATTTTCAATAATTATTTACTGTCTACTACGAAAGTCTAGCAGCTAGGCTTGAAAATCTAGTTGCTAGACTTTCATATTAGACAGTAATAATAGCTTTGTATTCTCAGTATCTAAAAAGACACGTGGTTGACAAAAGTCCACACCAATCTCCATTGAATGCTGAGTGAGAGTATTTGTGGAGGAAAAAAATATAAAACACATTTTTGTGAAAATGGTGGCCCTAAAAGAGGAAAAGAATTTCACCAATATAAATCCAATTTTATGAAAACTGACAATTTAATCCAAGAATCACCTCTGTAAATGAAGCTAGCAAGTGATGATATAATAAAATAAATTCAGAGGAAATAAAAACACAGGATTTGGCATAAGATATATCCACTTTTGATATTAAACTTGTGAAACATATTCTTAGGCAAATTGTGAAAGCAATCCTGACATCTTGCTTGTTCTCCATTTCAAGTAAGCAGGCATATCACATCCCAAGAGTAACAGAAAAAAAAAAGACATTTTTGCATTTTGAGATGAACCAAAGACACAAAACAAAACGCACAGTGTGTCATGTCTAATTCTAGCCTCTGAACATCTCCTACAAGGCACTGTGATTTTTGTAATTCTAACCTGAAGAAATGTGATGACTTTTGTGGACAAGAAAATCAGATGAGAAAACTGTGGTCTTTCCAAAGCCTGAACTCCCTTGAAAACCTTTGCAAGTAAATTCTTTTACTTCTAAATACTTTTTCGCTGTCTTTCACAAACTCTAAGTACATAATCTGTACATACGTAAAATATCAAACACACAAGTCAATGATGGGCACAAAAAAGAAAGAAATCACAATGTTATTTTAAAGACTTACTTCGTAAGCTGAGCTAACTCAAATTCTAATAATCTCTTTGCTTCCAATAAAGTATTTATTTCCTGTTTCATCTGCTTTTCTAAACCTTTTAAATTGTCTGCCTCAAATGCTTGAGTCTTCAATTCATTTTGTAACAACAGCCGCTTATTTGATTCCTGCTCCAGTTGCAGGGTTAGATTCTTAACCTATGAATGAGAAAAATAATTGGGATGTTAAATCTCTTAAATAATTTATTAGACATTATTTGAAAGAATACTAACCAAATCAGGTACATTATAATTCACGGTACTAGTAGAAAATATTAGTATTTTAAAGAGTCTTCATTATTCCACGTGTTTATTATTGTAGATTTACTATTAAGTCAAATTAATTCCCAAATTTCAGACATGAGATGTTGTGGAGGGAAAAAAATTCTGGTTCCTTTCAGACCCAATCATCATGAAAATGTTGGAGTACAAGGTGATTATAAAACTCATTTCTGGGCCAGGCACAGTGGTTCCCGTCTGTCATCCCAGCACTTTGGGAGGCTGAGGCAGGTGGAGTGCTTGAATCCAGAGTTTGAGACCAGCCTGGTCAACATGGTGAAACCCTCGCTCTACAAAAAAATACAAAATTGGCCAGGCATGGTGGTACACTCCTGTAGTCCCAGCTACATGAGAGGATCACCTGAGCCTGGGAGGCAGAGGCTGCAGTGAGCCAAGATCATGCCATTGCACTCCAGCCTGAGTGACAGTGAGACTCTGTCTAAAAAAAAAAAAAAAAAAAAAGCCATTTCTGGGGGAACATTTGAATGGAATACTTAAATTTACCTGTTTATATGCTCTACTCTACAACCCTTCAAAGCTTAACAAAACAAACTGAACGTATGTTTCATTCAAGTCAACAAATATTTTTGAAGTGTTTATTAGGTGTTCGGACCAACGAACTCAAAATTCCTACAGTGGTTTACAATGGCCTTCATGATCTGTTCTAACTCTATTCCTATCATTGGCCATTCTCTACAATCCAATCATATTCTTCAGATCCTCAAATGCAACAAATTCTCCCTCACCTCACAGTTCTTGTACACACTACTCCTTGTTTTATCCTCCTTCATTCATTCATTCTTCAGCTCTCAAATGTTATACTCTGAGCAAGGCCTTCTGTAACTCCCAAATATGATTAGTAACACACCCCTATAGCATTCGGTATTTTCTTTTTAATTATTTGCAATGCTTGTAGTTACTATTTTTTTTTTTTTTTTTGAGACTGAGTCTCACTCTGTATGTAGCCCAGGCTGGAGTGCAGTGGTGTGATCTTGGCTCATTGCAAGCTCCGCCTCCCGGGTTCACGCCATTCTCCTGCCTCAGCCGCCCGAGTAGCTGGGACTACAGGTGCCTGCCACCACGCCCGGCTAATTTTTTGTATTTTTAGTAGAGATGGGGTTTCACCATGTTATCCAGGATGGTCTCGATCTCCTGACCTCGTGATCCACCCACCTCGGCCTTCCAAAGTGCTGGGATTACAGGAGTGGGCCACCGCGCCTGGCCAGTAGTTACTATTTTAATACCTGTTTTTCCCTCCTGGCTGTAACTTCCAACAAAGTCAGGACCATACCTATATCTTATTCACTTCAGTAACCCCCAACTCCTAGCACAGAGCCAAATAGTAGGTAGTCAAAAATTATGTTTTTTAAATGACTGAATATTATCTTTCAAATTTTGTACATTCCTCCTGCATGTTAACTTTAATAGGTATCTCTAGTTTCTCTTCTTTCTAGTCCATTCTATATACCACTACCAGACTGATTTTTCTAGAAGTGCTTTCACCTATAGCTCCCATGCAAGTTTTATTTTTTAGAGATAGGGTCTCACTCTCGGCTCACTGCAGCCTCGATCTCCTGAGGTGCAAGCAATCCTCCCACCTCAGCCTCCTGAGTAGCCGGAACTATAGGCATACGCCACCACACATAGCTGATTTTGGTATTTGAGATGGGGTTTCACCATGTTGCCTAGGCTGGTTTCAAACTCCTGGGCTCAAGCAATCTGCCGATCTGCTCACCTTAGCCTCCCAAAGTGCTGGGATTACAGGTGTAAGCCAATGTGTCTGGCCACCCATGCAAGTTTTAAAGAGTATCGATACTTTGGCCTCCAAATTTCTCCCATGACCACTCAAACATGTCTTCTTTTCTTCAAAAAGTTAAAAGTTCTATCAAGTTCCTTTTTATGCTTTACTTACCCATCTTCTTATCCACCCGGTACTCACTTTATTAGCCATATCTTTACTGATAATATTCCCTCTAGCAAATAAAACTCTGACTCTAAAACTATTACCTTTTGAAGTCTTACTCAACCTTTAAAATCTAGGTAACATGTTACATCTTCTTGAGAAGGCTTTCCTACTTTCGGTCTTAGAAATAATTTCTAAAGTACATATAGTAACCACCAGGACATGTTGTCATTTTATCTTTTTATTAACTGCTTTATAAAATGTATACCCCATGCTATCAATCTAAGCCAGGAAAGACTACAGTTAAACACTTTTACTGAAATCTAAGAGCAATGCTTTCTTTGGGGATATAAGATGCATTATAATAAAGACTTTTTTTTTTCTTTAAAGCAGATGGTCAGTTTTTTCAGGAAAGGAACTATGACATTTCAATACAGTTGTACTGTCACAGTGAAAAATGGCATAGATTACACAGAGTGAATGTTCAATAACTATTTGAAAAGGAAAATTCTAGGTGCTGGGGTAACCATATAGCAGTGAACATAGACCCATGTCAATAATTTCATTCAAATCTCCTTCACGGTGTTTAAATTATAGATAACTCTTCAGTCATAACTTATATAATCGTTTCTCTTTTAATAGATGAACAAAGTCAGTACTATTTTTCTTACTTCATCCTCCATCCTTTCTTTATTTCCAGTCAAATGTTCTAGTTTCTGCTGAGATTGCTTCAGATCAACGTCTAGCATGGAACACTGTTTCTCAATCTGAACAACCCGATTTTCAGCCTTCTCTCGAGCTTCTCTTTCTTCTTTCAGCTTTTTTTCCATCTCTGGGAAAGCAAAAAGGTACATACATTTAAAGAAAGAGTACTTTAATACATTTCACTTTATATGGGCTGTAATTTGGTTTCAAACATCTCTATTGTTTTTATCCTGGGACTTGAATAGAGCTATTAATTATAGAAATTCTCATGTTATGTAAACTGTTTCTATAGTAGAAATCTCTAAAGAAAAGGAGTTATAAAATATAATATAGCAATAAAATCTTCTAAACCCAGCTCTTGCCCAATGATAAGAGATTAATCAGTACCAGTTTCAGACTAGAAGGTGAAGAGTATAGCTAGAAAGAAAGTGAATCAACAAAGAACAATGAAGGTACATCAAGTAAAAGCAGAAAAATAAGGCTGTGGTTATTAATTTATACCCTGCACTGTTCCAGAAAAGGTTCAGAAGGCTTAAGGCTATGGTAGGAACTCCAGTTTATACAATTCAGATGAATAAGATTCCACAGTAGTATAATACCTCTTTTAATTATTACTGGAATATATTAGTCTACACTGAGGCTCCTTTTTTGAAACATAACTGAGCTTCTGAGAGGTTAACTTTTCCATGTTCATGCAACTAGTAAGTTGCCCCATCAGGATTCTAGTTTATTTGAAGTCTGCGTTCCCACTCTCGAAGACCACCCTCTAAGTGACAAAATATAAACTATTAAATAAATATAAATAAACTATTACTTATCTTTCCCCCCAAACTTAGAACTTAGCTGCACCAGTAAATTGTCACCTCTTAAGACCCTTCTGTTTAATCAAACACAAATTCATCCACTATGTTCTTCTGACTCTTGATCTCTCTCTTCTGAGCGCCAGACTTAGATACCAATTGACTAACATCTCCACCTAGATATCGAATAATCTTATTAAAGTTAACATATCCACAATAGATGCCTTTACTTCTGGCCCATCCCCAAACCACTCCAACCCCAGTTAGTCTCAGTCTTTTGTTTTTGTTTTTTTTTTACGACAATGTCTCGCTGTGTTGCCCAGGACAAAGTACACTGGTGCAATCTCAGCTCACTGCAACTTCCGACACCTGGGTTCTAGCAATTCTCCTGCCTCAGCCTCCTGAGTAGCTGAGATTACAGGTGCGCATCACTACACGCAGCTAATTTTTGTATTTTTTAGTAGAGGCGGGGTTTCACTATGTTGCCCAGGCTGGTCTCGAACTCCTGACCTCAAATGATCTGCCTGCCTCGGCCTCCCAAAGTGCTAGGATTACAGGTGTGAGTCCCCACACCTGGCCTCTTTCTATCCAATTCATCACCAACTCTTGTCCTCTATACCTCGACTTCTTTCTCTCTCTACTACTACCAGTGTTTACAGCCTATAGCCTTCTAACTGATCTCCCTTTTTATCACTGTTCTCACTCTTGAAAGCATTCCCCACAGAGCAGCAGAAATGATCTTTTAAAAATATAAATTACACATCCCAGAAGCTTAAAATGCACTAGTGCCTTCATACAAATCTTAGAATAAGAATACTGAACTTACTATCACTTCTGCCTGGAATGTATTTTCTCCAGCTCCTTTAACAGGTGGTTCATTCTGACTTTCAGTTCTTACCTCAAATATTATGAGCTCAGAGGGCCTTTCCTCAGAACCCCCATCTAGGGCAGTGCCAAGTCAAAACAATGATATTAATGTGTATTTCCTTCCCATTAATAATTACAAGCTGTATATATTTTCATTTATGTATTCTTTTTTTTCTTTTTTGGTCTATCTTCACCATCTGAATGTAATCTCTGGGCTTCCTATCAGTTTTATTCTCTGCAATATTCCCAGCTGTGCCTTGTCTGTAGTAGGCAGTCAGTAATTAAGTGAAAGAAATAAAAGTAGCTCAATATGGCTGAAGCACAGGGTACACACAACAAAGTGTAAAGCAAGAAGACTGCAAAGACAGACAGGTGTCAACTTAAAGATTCAGTATATCCAAGGAGTTTGAAAGGTACCCTGCAAACAATGAAAAGCCACTAAAGGATTTAAGGATAACAAAATATGATTTGACCAAAAAAGAAAATTGTTCTAACCTAAGTGAGAATGACTGATGAATAGAACAACTCTTGGCAAAATGAGGATGTGATGTTCAGTAACCAAGATAATAACTACTGAAAACTTTCTATGCACAGGCACTTTACATGCATTTTTCATCTAACTTAAAATAGTTACAGAGCACCACTGATCTGTCTGATTCCAAAGCCTTGGCTCATCTCATAAAGACCCTATGGCCATTAACTAGGTTAGTGAGAATAAAGAATAAGAGCAGATTTGATGGATAAGATTATGAGCTTTCTTTTCAGGAAAAATAATTTAAGATGCTAACACATCCAGACTGTAGTAGGTTAAGAATAAGTAGAAGGTGAAGAAAGATTTGTTAGAAGTTTAGATATTAAAAATTTTTTTTCCATAAAGAATCTGACACCATTGAATTTGACTATTTTATTATTTTATCTGAAATAAAACAGTAGTAATTAGTAAGGATCACAGATTGATGCATGGATTTGTCTATTTAAGATGGGAAACTTGTTCATGTTTACAGTAAGAAAGAAGATAATGGAAGTAAAAAGGTCGAGGATACAGAAAAGAAAAAGAGATAAGAAGTTAAGATGAGATAAGAGGAGATTACCCTCCTTTAAGATAATAGTGAAGATAATGAAGACAGGTAAAGAAGTAGGATAGATTGACAAGAAAACTAGATTTTGAGTTCACACCTATGCTTTCATTATTTATTTGTGAAATAAGAATAGAGTTCACCTAAAATTGGAGTGATAAAGAAACAGCACAGGAAACTTGAGATGATAAATAAAAGTCTGGGAGAAGAAATTTATGAGTGATATGTTTAAAGAAAGCATGGTAGCTCATGCCTGTAATCCCAGCACTCTGGGAGGCCAAGGGAGAAGGATCCCTTAAGCCCAGGAGCTCAAGACCAGCCTGGACAACATAGTGAGACTCTTTCTCCACCAAAAATAAATAATTTTTAAAAATTAAAAAAATTGACAACTCAGGTTGCAGATAATGCATTGGACTAACACTCAACTGCTTGAAGAAAGTGGCTGGCTGGTCTGAACTAGGGTTGTGTTTGGAGGCATAACACAGTGGAATTACAAAGAAATGAGAAAATTGAGGGTACAAAGCAAGATTGAATATGAATTAACAGACAATGAGGTCCAGAATGGATCATAAAGAAAATCAAGGAAAGGGCTACTAAAAAAACAGAGAAAAGACAGATTCCACTAACTTTTATAGGAAACAGAGTAGTAAACTGAGGGAACAAGGAGGTGAAATTGGGATCTTAAAATATGGAAAGCATTGCCAGGCATGGTGCCTCATGGCTATAATCCCAGCACTTTAGGAGGCCGAAGCATGTGGATCACCTGAGGTCAGGAGTTTGAGACCAGCCTGGCCAACATGGTGAAACCCGTCTCTACTAAAAATACAAAAATTAGCTGGGCATGGTGTCTGGTGCCTGTAATCCTAGCTACACAGGAGGCTGAGGCAGGAGAATTAGGAGAATTGCTTGAATCTGGAGGTGGAGATTGCACTGAGCCAAGACTGCACCACTGCACTCTAGCATGGGAGACAAGAGCAAAACTTTGTCTCAAAAAAAAAAAAAAAAGGAAAGTATCAAAAGGAAGGCACCCTCTTCTTGATTATAACTTATAATTTCTTTCTTTGAGACATAGTCTCACTCTGTTGCCCAGGCTGGAGAACAGTGACGCCATCTCGGCTCACTGCAACCTCTGCTTCCTCGGTTCAAGCGATTCTCCTGCCTCAGCCTCCCCAGTAGCTGGGATTACAGGCGTGCGACACCACACCTGGCTAATTTTTTTTATTTTTAGTAGAGACGGAGTTTCACCATGATGGCCAGGCTGGTCTCAAACTCCTGGCCTCAAGTGATCCACTGGCTTCAGCCTCCTAAAGTGGTGGGATTACAGGTGTGAACCACTGTGCCAGGCCTGTAATTTATATTATAATTTCTACGAGTTATACAGTATAAAATTTTGATCAACACCAAATTTTCTGTAGTCACTATTTGAAGCCAATTTTGTAAAAATAATAAAACTGACACTTACCACACATCGCCACAGACTTTGCCTCTTCAATAGATTGATGTTTGTCAGTTAAACGAGCTTTGGTTACTTTGTGTTCATTTACCTCTTGTTCTAACCGTTGTTGTAATGATTTAAGTTTGTAGTTTAAATCTATCTCTAAATTATTCTTTTCCTGTAAAATGGGAGTAGGAGTCATGTAATAAACTGTGCAGAAGGCATGCATGTTAGTAAATCTTACATTTAATATTCTGGAAGAGATAAGATGCCTTATTTTAAAAATCACAATAAACACATATAATTAAAAGCAAAAGATAACCCTCCCTTCCCATTTGAATCATTAACCATGGTGGAGGGCAGAACAAAGCTGTGCTGGTGGTTATGTTCAGTACAGTTCATTGCTAAGATCAGAAATGAGTAAGTCAAATTTTCCGTTTATTAAAAAATTTTTGATACCATCTTTTTTCTTTTTTCTTTCTTTCTTTTTTTTTTTTTTAAAGATACGAGGTCTCACTCTGTCACCCAGGCTGGAGTGCGGTGGCACCTTCTTAGCTCACTGCAGCCTTAAACTCCTGGGCTCAAGCTATCCTCCAGCCTTAGCCTCCAGAGTGGCTAGTATTACAGGCTTGTGCCACCACACCTGGCTAATTTTTAAGCTTTTTTTTTTATAGAGATGGGGTCTTGCTCCATTGCCCAGGCTATTCTCAAACTCCTGGGCTCAAGCAATCCTCCTGTGTCAGCCTCCCAAAGTGTTGGGTCTACAAGCATGAGCCACCTTGCCTGGCCTGGTACCACTTAAAAAAAATATACTAACTGATCTTTATCTACATTTGCATCTATATCCTCATTTACTTTGCTTTCACAAGAACAAAACAAAACAAAACAAAACAAACCACAAAGCATCCTGTGGCAAGTCATTGACACAGAAAGGAAAAATGAGTCAAAATATATTCCTTTTCTGTTTGGGTACCCTTTTCTACTCTTCCTTCTTTTATCCTAAGTCCATATTTACACCAGCTTGGCCATCAAAAACTATTCTAATTGTGACAAAACATGTCCAAAGGACAAGATAAGTAAGTCGTGGCTTTTCTGATAATTTGCCTGAGGTTCTAATGAACCTCCAACATTACAGAGAGGCTTTGAAAAAGTGACAGCTGTATCTCTACATCATCTATCTAACTCTTAGCAAGGTATATAACAGAGAATAACCAATGACATTTTTATTGTTAAGAAAATTCTAAATGCAAAGGCCAATCACTTTATGCTCTTTTCTATTTTGCTAACCGTAACAAAACAGAACAGGTACCCATCGTCTACCATGTACTGATCTGTTGTTTTCCTTCTTCATAGGCCCTCACAGCACATTCATCTTACTCATGTACAAAGAAAATAGGGAAATATACTTCATAAAAAGGTATTTCCAAACCAAAGTAATCTGTGATGATCTGTTAACATGAAACATCTAATGCTCTCTAGGGTAAAAACAAACAAAAATAACATAACAAAACCCTAAATAAGACATACATACATCCCCACATACCAACCAATCAAACATAAACACTTTTAGAAATGTAACTATATAAACATTAAGAATAAATGCTATTTTATAAAACCACCTAGTAGTCTATGATAATCAGTAATTACTATTTTATAATAATTGGTATATGTTAAATCAATTACCTTTTCTGAGTGATTAAGCATGTCTTGAGCCTCTTTTCTTTCTCCTTCCACTTTTTCGAGATTATATTTGAGATGCTTCACCTCCTCTTGTAAAGATGTAATTCGAGCTATCAAGTGAGAAAAAAGTTCAAGTCTATAGTCATTGAAAGAAGTCTTTTTGTTCAGTGTGACAATTTAGTTTTTAAAAAATATGTTGTTTTTTTAAATGTATTAAGTTTCCTGATCCGATAAAATTTATTAACTGTTTTCACAATAAACACAAGATACAGAATAAAAATATTAACGTTAATTGGATATAATCTAGTGCACATTCCTTATTTACAAGTAGCCAAAGAGATGAAGCCTCAGCTTCAGCTAGAAATCAGATCCAAGTCCTTATTGAGTGCTCCTTCTAACGACACTAAAGGTGAGAGCCTTTAGTCAATTAAGGCAAGTATTAAATAGTACATATGTGCCAGACACTGTAGTGTTTAATAAAATTACTTTTAAACTTAATGGAGCCAAACTCTATTTTCATAGAAAACTGTTTTTAAGGAATTCAAGTACTCTAACAAAGCTTAGTTTTAACTTACCTGATGTTCATACTTTGCAATGGTAGTAACTCATATATTTAGTAATTGTCTACTCATTAAAACATGCTTTAACCTTACAGGTATTTAAGGCATAAGTATTTAATAAACACACAAATTTAATACATGTAGAATCTAACTTAATATACTTACATTGTCTAGCTTAAAATAAAAATTGTATTTTCATATTTTGTGATTCAAAGTGGCCTAGGATTTGACAAAGAAAACAGATGAAGAACCTGAAGGGCCAGTAAAAATTGTGTACTACTCAAAGTACAGTTTGACTTACTGTACTTGCCCCACTCTCAAATATACTCTAGTCACCTCCCATATTTCAGGGTTTCTAAAGTAGTTCTTTAATAAACAAATAAATATTAAGTCTTTGGCACCTGATAATGCATATCTGCTAGATTAGTTCTAGATCTAGAGAACAATGAAATAAATAATTTTATTTACACACTCAAGATGTTTTCATGTTGGAGTATGTTCATGTAGGAGAAAGAAACACCTGCTGCTTTCTTTCAAATCATTGACCAAAAAATACAGAGTACGTGTGTGTTTGTATGGACACAGATAAAGCAAATGTGCCAAGATGTTTAAATGTTGAAGTGCTATTTAGAAATTATAATTTAAAAAATAAATGATATAATTATCTTTAAAATGGGCCAGGTGTAGTGGTTCACGCCTGTAATCCCAGCACTTTGGGAGGCTGAGGCAGGCAGACTGCCTGAGCTCAGGAGTTTGAGATCAGCTTAGGCAACATGGTGAAACCCTGCCTCAAATACAAAAATCAGCTGGGTGTGGTGACACAAGCCTGTAGTCCCAGTTACTTGGGAGACTGAGGTGGGAGGATCACTTGAGCCCAGGAGTTCTAGGAGAAAATCTGTTTTAAAAATCATTTTTAAAAATTTGTACAAAGACAGTAATTCAAATTAATCTTTGAATTTTTCACGTAGAAGCAGTTTACTAAGGAGACAAGATAATAAAACTATATGGGTTGAATCCATGCAAGATTCCTAACAACCACATGAAAGAGACAGATTAAGTATAGTTTATTTTCCTCCTTTGTCTGAAAAGGAATGTCAGAAATAAATAGAACTTGCCTGTGCAATACATGAAAACAAAGAAGCTTTATATACAGAAAATATAAAAACACAGTGGGAGGAATAAGGGCCCAAATACCAGGTATCATAATCTAAGTTGATTAAAACAATAACATTTCTAAAAGCTAATAGGAGATAATACTTCATAATCTAGTCAAAGACTTTTTCGATAGGCCACACTAAAAACCGCACTAACAATAAAGAAAAAACTAGATACACTGAACTACATCAAATACAAGAAATTAAGACCTTCTGCTTATCCAAAAGCAGCACTGAAGAGTGAAAATGGTCCCACCATGCAGCAGGCTGACTATAGTTAACAATAACATACTGCGTATTTCAAAGTAGCTACAAGAGACGATTTTGAATGTTCTCACCACAGAGAAATGACAAATGTTTGAGGAGATAGATATACTAATTACCGTAATTTGATCAGTACACATTGTATACACGTACCAGAACATCCCGTAAGTACGTACAATTATTATATGTCAATTAAAAATAAAATACGGGGAGGCAGAGAAAGGTGGCCAAATAGAAGCCTCCACCGATTGTCCTCCCTGCAGGAACACCAAATTGAACAACCATTTGCACAGAAAAGCACCTTCATAAGAACCAAAAATCAGCTTAGTGATATGTATCAGCTTGGCCACAGTGGGGTACAGCAGCAAGCAGGCTCTTGGGGTCCCCAATTCCAGGTTCTGGTTCTTAGACGGCATTTCTGGACCTGCTCTGGGTCAGAGGGGAGCCCACTGCCCTGAAGGGAGAGTCCCAAGCCTGGCAGCATTTACCACAAGCTGACTGAAGAGCCCTGAGGCCCTGAATGAACATCGGCAGTCACCAGGGGGCATCTGCTGCAGGCCTGGAGCAGTGGTGGCCACAGGGAGGGACTCTTCCCAAAGAATGGGAAGGGCTTTGACTTATGGCTTAGGTACCAACTAAGCTGCAGTAGAACAGAGCACCAGGTAGATTCCTAAGGTTTCCAACTGTAGGCCCTGGCTCCCAGATGGCATCTATGGATCCACTTGGGACAAGGGGGAGCTCGCCACCCTGAAGGGAGGGATACAAGCCTGGCTGGCTTCACTAACTGCTGATTATAGAGCCCTAGGGCCTTGAGTGAACCTAGGTAGTAGCCAAGCAGTAGTTACCACAGGCCTTGGGTGAGACCCAGTGCTGTGCTGGCTTCAGGTCTGACCCAGCACAGTGCCAGGGGTGGTGGCTACAAGGGTGATTGTGTAATCCCTCCCCCACCTCTCCCTGGCAGCTCAGCCCAGAGAGACTACATTTGTTTGGGAGAAAGGGAAGAGAACAAGAGTCTCTGCATTATAATACAGATAATCCTTCCAGACCTTACTCAAGACCACCAACATGGTACCTCTAAGAGTCTGCAAGAGCCACAGTATTACTGGGTTTGGGGTGCCTCCTAATACAGATATGACTACAGTGACCAAAAACTTGGATCACAACACCCAAGTCCCTTCGAATACCTGGAAAGTCTTCCCAATAAGGACAGGTACAAACAAGCCCAGAATGCAATGACTGCAATAAATACCTAACTCTTCAATGCCCAGACACTGACAAACATCCACAAGCATCACGACCATTCAGGAAAACATAACCTCACCAAAGACCAATGCCCCACAGACCAATCCTGGAGAGACAAAGATATAAGACCTTTCAGACAGAAAATTTAAAATAGCTGTTTTGAAGAAAATCAAAGAAATTCAAGATAAAACAAAGAAGGAATTTAGAATCCCATCAGATAAATTTAACAAAAAGACTGAAATAAGTACAAAGAATTGGGCAGAAATTCTGGAGTTGAAAAATGCAACGGACATACTGAAGAATGCATCAGGGTCTCTTACCAGCAGAAATGTTCAAGCAAAAGACAGTATTAGTAAGCTTGAAGACAGGTTATTTGAAAATACAGTTGGAGGAGACAAAAGAGAATTAAAAAGAATGGAACATGCATATAAGATATAGAAAATAGCCTCAAAAAAGAGTATCTAAGAGTTATTAGCCTTAAAGAGCAGGCAGAAGGAGAGATAGGGGTAGAAAGTTTACTCAAAGGGTAATAATACAGAACTTCCCAAACCTAGAAAAAGATATCAATATTCAAGCACAAGAAGGTTCTAAGGCTGAAGCCTTAGGTCTGACTCAGCACAGTTTCAGGGGTGGTGGCCATAGGGTAATGATAAGTACACTGAAAAACAGTATTGTAACACTGTAATTGCAGTGTATAAATTATTCATATCTTGGGTAGAGAGACTAAAAGAACTGATCAAAAATAACAACTACAATACTTTCCAAGACGCAGTAAGATTATAAATAGAAGCAACGAAAAGTTAAAATGCAGGGGACTAAGTTAAAGTGTAGAGTTTGTATTAGTTTTTTCTTTGCTTGTTTGTTAGTTTGTTAATGCAATCACTGTTAAGTCATCATCAGTTTAAAATAATGGGTTAGAGGATATTATTTGCAAGCCTCATGGTAACCTCAAATCGAAAGACATACAACAGACAGATACCCAAAAAATAAAAAGCAAGAAATTAAAACCTATCACCAGAGAAAATCATCTTCATTAAAAGGAAGCAGGAAGGAAGGAAAGAAGGAAGAGAAGACCACAAAACAATCACAAAAATAAAATAAAACAAAATAAAATAACAAAATGGCAGGAGTATGTCCCTAATTATTAAAAATAACAATGAATGCCAATGAACTAAACTGCCCAATCCAAAGACACGGAGTGCTGAATGGACCAAAAAACAAACAAACAAACAAAAAAACAGAACCCAGTGATCTGTAGACTACAAGAAACACACTTCACATACAAAGGTACACATAGACATACACAGAGAACATAGGGGATGAAAACAGATATTCCATGCCAATTAAAAAAAAGAAAACGAAAAAAGGGCAGTAATAGTTATACTTGTATCAGACAAAACAGATTTCAAGACAAAATCTATAAAAAGGCACAGAAAAGGTCATAACGTAATGATAAAGGGGTCAATTCAGCAAGAGAATATAACAATTGTAAATACAGATGCACCCAACACTGGAGCAACCAGATATATAAAGCAGACATTGTTAGAGCTAAAGACAGGGATAGACAATCCTGGAGACTTTGACTCCTCACTTTCAGCACTGGACAGATCATCTAGACCGAAAATCAACAAAGAAAACTTCAGATTTAATCTGCACTATAGACCAAATGGGACCTCATAAATATTTACAGAACATCTCATCCAACAGCCACAGAATATACACTCTCCTTAGCATGAGGATCATTCTCAAGGACAGACCATATGTTACGCCACAAAGCAGGTCTTGAAAAATTCAAAAAAAGTAAAATTACATTATATATTTATCTTCTCTGACCACAATGAAACAAAACTAGAAATCAATAACAAGTGGATTTTCTTTTGTGTGTGTGTGTGTGTGTGTTTGTGAGACGAAGTCTTGCTCTTGTACCCCAGGCTGGAGTGCAAATGGCATGATGTCGGCACACTGCAACCTCCGCCTCCCGGGTTCAAGTGAATCTCCTGCCTCAGCCTCCCAAGTATCTGGGACTACAGGTGCCTGCCACCACTTCCAGCTAATTTTTGTATTTTTAGTAGAGACAGGGTTTCACCATGTTGGCCAGGCTGGTCTCGAACTCCTGACCTCAAGTGATCCACCTGCCTTGGCCTCCCAAAGTGCTGGTATGACAGGAGTGAGCCACCATGCCCTGCCAACAACTGGAATTTTTGAAACAATACAAATACCTGGAAATTAAAGAATATGCTCCTGAATGACCAGTGGATTGATGAAGAAATTAAGAAGAAAATTAAAATACTTCCTGAAACAAATGATAATGAAAACAAAACATACAAAAGCCTATGGGATACAGTGAAAGCAGTACTAACAGGAAAGCGTATAGCTCTGAGCATCTACATCAAAAAGGTAGAAAAACTTTCAATAAACAACTTAATGATACATCTTAAAGAACAAGAAAAGCCAGAGCAAATCAAACCCAAATTTAGTAGAAGAAAACAAATAATAAAGATCAAACACATGCAACCTACCAAGACTGAACCATGAAGAAATCCAAAACCTAAACAGACAAATAACAAGTAATGAGATCTAAGCTGTAATAAAAACTTGCAGCAAATAAAACCCCAGGACTGAACAACTTCACTGCTAAATTTTACCAAACATTGTTTTTTGTTTGTTTGTTTTGAGACAGAATTTTGCTCTGTCGCCCAGGCTGGATGGAGTGCAGTGGTACAATCTCGGCTCACTACCACCTCCACTTCCCAGGTTCAAGCGATTCTCCTGCCTCAGCCTCCTGAGTAGCTGGGATTACAGGCATGCACCACCATGCCTGGCTAATTTTGTATTTTTAGTACAGATGGGGTTTCTCCATGTTGGCCAGGCCAGGTTGGTCTGGAACTCCTGACCTCAAGTGATCCATCCGCCTTGGCCTCTCAAAGTGCTGGGATTACAATCGTGAGCCACCGCATCCAGCCCTTACCAAACATTTAAAGATGAACAAATAACAATCCTACTCAAACTATTCCAAAGAACAGAGGAGAGAATGTTTCCAAACTCATTCTACAAGGCCAGTATTACCTTGATACCAAAACCAAATGAAGACACATTTTAAAAGACAAACAAAAAAGCTATAGGCCAATATTCACAATGAACACACATGCAAAAATCCTCAAGATGCTAGCAAACCAAATTCTATAATACATTAAAAAGTTCATTCATCATGGCAAATACCATTTGCTGAAATATCACTGTTTTAGCAAAAAACTAATTTAAATATGTTAAAATGCCAAAACAAAATATGAAATTTACAAAAAGGCATAATCTACAAAAAGGCATTGGGTCCCACCAAGAATAGACAAAATTAAAAATAAATTAATGGACAAGATATAAGAAGAAGAAAATGCACAATAAGAAAAAGCCTCAGAGTCAGATACATTTAATATAATTTATAGTACAAATTTTAAATCCACCCAGAAGATACAGGAGTCAAAATCTTACACACCAAAAAACACTGCATTAAAAATACGTAAAGCAAGGTATTCATGAAATACCCACAGCTAACGTCATACTCAATGAACAATCCAAAAAGAAAATTGAGAAAATTCCATTTACAAGAGCATACAAAAGAATAAAATACCCAGGAAGAAATCTGCATATAGAAAACTAAAAACAAACAAACAAACAAACAAAAACACTGCTGAAACACATTTTAAAACATCTAAATAAATGAAAATATATCCTTGTTCATGGATTGGAAGACAATATTCGTTTTGATGTTTTTGTGAGACAAAGTCTACCTCTGTCAGCCAGGCTGGAGCACTGGGACGACAGGCGTGCACCACCACACCTGGATAATTTTTAATTTTTTGTAGACAGAGGCTTCGCCACGTTGCTCAGGGTGGTCTCAAACTCCTGTGCTCAAGTGATCTGCCCACCTTGGCTTCCCAAAATGCTGACATTATAGACGTGAGCCACCGCGCCTGGCTGGAAGATTTAATATTGTTAAGATGGCAATACTACATAAAGTAATCTACAGATTCAAATAAATCGCTATCAAAATTCTAAAGATCTTTTTTGCAGAAATGGAAAAGCCAATCCTCAAATTCATATAGAATTGCAAAGAACCCTGAATACGTAAAACATACTGAAGAACAAAGACAAACTTGGAGGGCTCAAACTTCCTGATTTCAAAACTTGCTACAAAGCTACAGTGAACAAAACAGAACAGTGTGGCACATGCTGGCATAAGGACAAACACACAGACCAATGGAATAAGGTTGAGAATCCAGAGTATCATAGATGCATTATATCTATATTCAATTGATTTTCTTTTTTTTTGGAGACAGGGTCTCACGCTGTTCGCCCATGCTGGAGTGTAGTGGAGCAATCTTGGCTCACTGCAACCGCTGCCTCCCAGGCTCAAGTGACCCTCCGGCCTCAGTCCCCTGAGTAGCTGGGACTACAGGTGCGTGCCATCATGCCCGGCTAATTTTTGTATTTTTAGTAGAGACAGGGTTTTGCCATGGTGCCCAGACTGGACTCAAACTCCTGAGCTTAAGTGATCCACCCAACGCAGCCTCCCAGAGTGCTGGGATTACAGGTGTGAGCTACTGCACCTGGCTGCCAATCCATTTTCAACAAAGATGCCAAGATCATTTACAAAGGAAATAGTCTGTTCAACAAATGTTGCTGGGACAACTGGATATCAGATGCTCAACATCATTAGTCACTAGGGACAATGAAAATCAAAACAAACAACAATGGGACAACCACCATATACCCACTAGAGTACCTGTAACTGAAAAAAGGAAAATACCAAGTGTGGGCAGGGATATGGAGAAACTGGAATCCTGCACATTGCTGACAGGAATGTAAAATGGTGCAGCCATTGTGGAAAACACTTTGGAAATTCCTCCAAAGTTACACATAGAATTACCAGAAGATAGGCTGGGCGCGGTGGCTCAAGCCTGTAATCTCAGCACTTTGGGAGGCTGAGACAGGCGGATCACGAGGTCAGGAGATCGAGACCATCTTGGCTAACACGGTGAAACCCCGTTTCTACTAAAAAATACAAAAAACTAGCCGGGCGAGGTGGCGGGTGCCTGTAGTCCCAGCTACTTGGGAGGCTGAGGCAGGAGAATGGCATAAACCTGGGAGGTGGAGCTTGCAGTGAGC
>NW_012117932.1:1626421-1659951 GCF_000951035.1 Colobus angolensis palliatus | reverse complement strand
AAAAAAAAAAAAAAAAAGAATTACCAGAAGACTCAGAAATTCCACTCCTAAATATACACCCCTAAAGAATTAAAAACAGGTACTCCAACAAATACTTGTACACAAATGTTGAAGCAGTGCTATTCACACAAGCCAAAAGGTGGAATCAATCCACAGGCCCATCAACAGATGAATGGCTAAGCAAAATGTGGTATATACAAATAACAGAATATTACTCAGCCATAAATGAATGAACTACTGACACATGCTACAATATGGATGAACCTGTAAAACATTATGCTAAGTGAAAGAAGTCTAACACAAAGGGTCAGAAACCCTGTCTCTACTAAAAATACAAAAATTAGCTGGGCATAGTGGCGCGTACCTGTAGTCCCAGCTACTTCTACTTGGGAGGCTGAGGCAGGAGAATCACCTGAACCCGGAGGGTGCAATGAGCCGAAATCACGCCACTGCACTCTAGCCTGGGCCACAGAGTGAGGCTCCGTCTCAAAAAAAAAAAAAAAAAAGAAAGAAAGAAAGAAAGAAATACGCGGGAGGCTATGAGAAAAAAAACTCACAATGATAGTGAAAACTTTTAAAACACATTTTAAAATTTGACAGAACAAAGAGACAAAAATATTTTAATAGTTCCTGATCACAATAAATAAGAAATTATTAACTACAAAAAAAATTGTTCCCTACCTCTGTCCATTAAAATGACCTACTAACATTGACCAACCCAACAGTAGTGAGTACCCACAGAATTCAGGTTACAGACCCTGAATGTCATATGCTACAAAAGCAACTGAAGTTCCTAGGCAAATGGGTGATTCCAAGTCTGGGCCAAAAAATAACCTGCAAAATCTATGCATATCAAAAAGCAAGGATGCTATCCAAAACTACTAGGGTAGTGTCTAAACTTAAAGAATTCCTACTAAACTTCAAGTGAGCATCATTAAGAAGAATGCAAAGGGCTAATATATATTAAATATATTAAAATTCATGAGTTCATAGATACATTTTAAAAATTCACTAATCATCTTTGGAGGATGCCTGGGAAATAACTCACTGTTCCAAAAACTGACAAATAATTAAGTATTTAACCTGACTTTCTTTTATAAGCTGTACCTCAAAGTAACTACTATATAATTGATGAAGAAATGTTTATCTCTAGAGTAGTATACCAATTAACAAATGAAGAAGGATAAAAATAGATGATCACCACTGCAAATTCCTAAGGAAACAAAGGTCCTAGGCAATGATATCATCAATGGCTACTAACACCACAAAAAGATACAGCCAGACTTTAAGTTTTATATTTGTTTGTTTGTTGTTGTTTCTGAGACAGGGTCTCTCTCTGTTGCCCAGGCTGAAGTACAGTGGCACGATTTCGGCTCACTGCAACCTCTGTCTCCTGGGCTCAAGCAATCCTCCACCTGAGCCTCCTAAGTAGCTAGGACTACAGGTGCGTGCCACCATACCCGGCTAATTTTTGTATTTTTTGTAGAGATGGGGTTTCATCATGTTGTTCAGGTTGGTCTCAAACCCCAGGGCTCAAGAGATCCACCCACCTCAGTCTCCCACAAGTGTTGGTTTTACAGGTGTGAGTCACTGTGCCCAGCCCAGATTTTATGTTTATGTATCTCCTGGTACCTAAATACTACTACTTATAAGTATTCTTGACAAAGTCCTACCCGAAGTAGATCACATCTCTAGATCTAACATCTAGTTTAAAGTACTATCACGGACACAGCAACATGCTAAATGATATCAGTGGATGAAATCAGTAAAATTCTGAATGGGAGCCACTCACAGGACCAAAAAAACCCTGGTTTCTTTAACCAAAAACAATAGCAAAAACACAAAAGGGTGGAGGAAAATACAGATTAAAATAAACTTAAGGGACGTTATTAATGAAATGCAATGTCCAAACTTTGGATCCAAATTCAAGCAAAATAAATGCAATAATAACAACAAATTATGAGACTACTAGAGGAATTTAAGCAGTAATTAGATATTTTATAATATTAAATAACTGTCACCTATTTTCTACCTTTGATAATGACATTGTAGTTATGTTTGTCTTTCTAAAAAAGAGTCCCTATCTTTAAGATAATGAAATATTTACAAATTAGGATGTATTTACAAAAGGACAACATGGTGCCTGATATGTGCTTCAAAATAATTCAGTGTCAGAGGATTGGGAAGGGGAGGTAGAGGTATAAAATGAAATACGACTGGCTACCAAATGAAGATTTTTGAAGCTAAATGATGAGTACACAAGAGGTCACTACAGGACAGGTTAGGCATCCTTAATCGGAAAATCCAAAAATCCCAAATGCTCCAAATTCTGAAACTTTTTGACCACTGACATGACATTCAAGGATTTCAGGTTTGGGATACTCATAATGCAAATATTCACAAACCGCCCAAAATCCAAAATCTGAAGCACTTCTGGTGCAAACAATATAAAAAAAAAAAACAGACTTTTAAAAATGGTTAATTAAAAAAAATTGTTTCTTGCCATTCAATCTGAAGAATCACAGATAAACTTACTATATGAGAGCTTATCGATTCAGTTAAAATTTTCAATCCTCCATAACATTTTGATCACTTTCATTAAGACTCTATAGCCTGAGCTTTTGGAAACTTTCCCTGTAATCAATCGCAGCCTTATTGTTTCACTAGTCCAGGCACTGGCAAATGTCTGGGCTGCCGCCTGTTTCTGTGCAGATCTCAAGCTAAGAATAGTTTTTATACTTTAAAGGGTTATAAAAAGTAAAAAATAAGAAAGACTATTCAACAGAGGTCATATATGGAGGACACTCCATTAATGAATAACAATCAAGACTCTGCCAGAAGCCCATCATCCCAAACTAAATTTATACTTGAGAAGCCTGAAAGTTCTTAAAGACCAGAAAAGAGTAATATAAACATTGTGATTTTTTAAAAAAAACCACAATGCCCTTTTATATGTATGTTGAAACTCACATAAGTTGTGTGCATTATTTTAGTGTATGTGAGCTTTTATTCACATTTAAGTTCCAAACTAAACAAAGGAAACACTGAAAAAGGATAAACAAACAATAAATCATGCTACAAATTTTCCTTAACTTTAACTGATATCTAAAAAATAGATACAGTTTAAAACCACTGTTGATAGTACATGGATGATCTCTGCCTCTGAAGCAAAGAGCTCAAAGCTCAGTCAAATACAGATCACAAACTTACAAGAATTTCAGAACTGGAAAGATTTATTAGAGGTAACCTATTCTTTTCTCCTTGGTTTACAGACAAAGAAGGGAGATGAAGAGACTTTCAAACAGCTAATAAGCTGTATAAAAAGGCCTAGGAAAGCAATTTAAGGAAGTCTGTGACTTTCCTGTTACATATAAAGTGGTTACTTTCTTAGTTATATTCAGATCTATTTTAAGCCTGGTCCCTGAGAAATATGATTGCACAACACTCCTCAGCTAAGAACCAACAGGAGATCGTATTTTCTGTTTCCTTAGTCACAAAAACTGACCCTGACCTCTCTCCACTGAATTATAGCTAATCATCAAGCCCCAAGGGACCTGAAACTATGTTCCCAACTCTAACTAAGGTTAAAATGAACTCCTCCCTCCAATTTTTTCCTGAGAGATCTGGCAACTTCCATGCATATTTGTTTTGATTAGGTAGTATGGATGCTGCTACTAACAGGAATAGAAAATAGAAAAATATGTGAGTACGTAAAGCCAGGAATCTTTTTGAAAACAAACTGAATTTTATTACTATTTAAAAACTGTTCATTTATTCACTGTTATTTACACTCAATCTTTTGCCTCTTAGATTCACGAAGACTGTCAGTATTCACGAAGACTGTCAGTATCTCCAGTTCAAACGTTCCCAAGGGTATAACTTTTAATGCATAATAGGATTCTATTTCTGCAGCTGAGTTTCTATTACTACCAACAATGCATGAGGAATTCCTAGGTTTTAAGAGTGATAATCCTCTTTGCCTGGATTAGTCTCACTTTGAGTAAAACCTTTATGAATTAGGCAAGTTTTCAAATGAAGTTTTTGGTTAATATACCTGTAAAACTGAAAAATATCCACATTACCTACCCCGCAGGAGTACCTGTGAGGGTGAAGAAACTATAACGTGATACAAATGTAGGCATTATCCTAAAAGAGAAAGAATGCTGGCCTGGTGTGGTGTGTCACACCCATAATGCCAGCACTTTGGGAGGTCGAGGTGGGTGTTTCACTTAAGTCCAGGAGTTTGAGACCAGCCTGGACAAAATGGTGAAACTCCGTCTCTACAAAAAATGCAAAAATTAGCTGAGCATGGTGGCATGCACCTGTAGTCCCAGCTACTCAGGAAATTGAGGTGGAAGAATTGCCTGACCTCCGGAGTTCAAGCCTGCAGTGAGCTATGATCATGCCACTGCACTCCAGCCTGGGCAACAGAGCAAGTTCCTATCTCAAAAAATTGTAAATAAAAAAGAATGCAACCATTTCTGGTTTCACCAAAGTCATTTTCTTTATGAGGATAATATGTTCATAAATATATTAACTTAGACTTAAAAATGATCAAGATGGTAAATTTTATGTTATATATTTTTTGACAATTAAAAATAAAAATTATAAAATATTCCTTCCATTGATAGATGAGTGGATGAACAAAATGTGGTATACACATACCATGGAATATTACTGAGCCCTAAAAAGGAAGGAAAATCTGACACAAACAACATGGATAAACCTTGAAGACATTGTGCTAAGTGAAAAAAGCCAGACGCAAAAGGACAAACACTATATGATTCCACTTATGACAGTTGCAAACACTGTGAACTGCATTTAATCCCACTGAACTGTATACATAAAAATGGTTAAAATGTTATAATAAATTTCATGTTATGCATATTTTACCACAATAAAAAAAATATTACCTTGAAGGTCTCCAATCATCTCAGAATCATGACCTCTGTCTCTTCGTTCAGCTTCTAATATAGCTTGCAGCTGGTAATAATCTTTGTCTGTTTGTGACTTAGAATTCTCTAAAATTCGATTTCTCTCTTGCAACTCTCTATTCAGGGACTCTAACTGACTAATTGACTTGCTCATTTCTGTGTGACTCTTTCTCAGTCTTACAGCTGTGTCCGATTCTGTCCTAAGTAAGTCATTGGCTTCTTCTAGCTATTTAAAAAAGAAAGAAAGAAAATAGGTTTCTGACCAAAGTGCAATACAATTTAATTATCTACATTTTTTTTAAAAAAGGAACCTCATTTGAAACACTTACCTGCTTTTGTAACTGGGACAGCTTCTCATTAGCAAGTTGTGAATTCTGACTTACTTTCTTTAAGTCTTCCAACTGATCCTTTAATGTAGAAACTAGAAAATGAAAGAATAATATATAGAAATTACAAAATTTTCATAGTGGAAACATATAAATCCTTTTTTAAAAAATGACATTTAGTCTTAGGCCATAACAGTCAGCTACATTAGGTCCACTCCCAAAGCCAAATTCCAATTTGGAAGTACTTGCATTTTAAATTCATTAAAAAGTAGACCATCATTTTATAACACAGAGTGCAAAAACAGATTTCTTCTCACTATTGCAAATCTCAAACTCCAACTCCTTTATTCCCTTTATAAGATCACTCTGTTAGTGTAATTATAAAGCTAGTTTTAATATTATTTTTCAATAGATCAATTGCTTGATAATTCAATATCTTAATACAAAATTTAACACGTATCAAATGGTAGATAGTATAAGGCTTCCCTTCCCCATTTAGTCATTTTTGCTTCTTGTGAGTCTCCCTTAACTGACTCTCCTCCCTAATATATATTTAATTTAAGCATATATAGACAAGTACTCTTGTTTTAAACACAAGCAATCTGTACTTTGTTTTTGTCACTTAAAGATATATCTTAGAGATTGTTTTATACCAGTATTTAAGGAGATGATTTTTTTATACGCTGCATAGTATTTTATCATATAGATGTACTAAAATTTATTACAGCATTGATTACCTTTATGTTTCATATATGTATTACATTATGTTTCATATAAACATTGACTGCATTTATTTTTTTGTCATTTTAAGCAACGCTACAATGAATAGCTTTGTGTATATATCAGTTTGCAGTATGAGTATGTATGTAAAATAACTTATGGAAGTGAAATCAGTGCATCGATGGGTGTAGAAAGGTATTTTAAATATATTTGTAACAGGCATTAAAACACAAGAAATCCTAGTTTAGCAGTTCTTAGACGCAGCTGCTTGTTAGAAGTACCTAGGGGGCTTGTAAAAAATGATGATACTCAGGCCACATATCTAGACCAATTAAATTAGAATCGCTGGGACTTAGGCATCAGTACTCTTTAAAGCTTCCCAGGAGCACACCATGATGACAATCACTACTCTAGTTAAACACTACTTACTATTTACTTTAATATGTTATAAATTTAACTTGAGATCTGGGTTATTTAGCTTATAAAGTGTCTTAGGACTATAGCTTTATGTACATATCATGGACACTAAATTAAAGACAACCTCATGACAGTGTTAGAAATTTTATCATTTTTCAAAAGTAGTGACAATTCACCTTCATTTTCTACATTTCTTCTCTTCTCATTTTCCTGTTCAGCTTTTCTTTGGTACTCATTAATTCTATGCTGTAGCAACATTTTCTCCTTCTCAATTTGAGACACTGTAGATTCTAGATTTCTTCTTTGATTTCCCTGAAATTATAATGATAAAAGTTACCATTGTGATTAATACTCTCGTCATTCATTCGAGTATTTTGTTCTTAAAAACGAAAAACAAGAAAAAAAAATAGACAAACACTTAAGACAAATGTTCTGTTTCAAAAGCAAATAGTATCTCCTAATACAACTTTCTGAGTAGCTTGCCTTTTAAGAAGACAGTGAGAATCTGCTTACTTGAACTTGATAGGTAAAATTTTCAGAGACTTCTGGCTCCAAAAATTTAAAATACAACCCTGTGAATCTTTTCAGACTGAAAGCCACTCTCTAAGTTTAAGACAATCATACTGTGCTACCAATATTTTGGCATAACAATCCCAAATTTAAGGAATGAAACATGAAAGGATCATCTGATAATAAAGTGATGAAAAGTTCAAACATTACCAGATGGTACAGAATGTGCAGTGAGTTCACCATTTCCTCGATGTCTCCCTGAATCCTATCTCTGTCAACAACAACTTGCCTATCTAAGATGTTCTAGGTATCTACCCACCAATGTGTATTAAAAAGCAATCAAGGATATTGTTATTTTAGAAAAAGAAACTACCAGAGAGAGGAGGATTAAAATACCAATTTGTTTTGTCTATTTTTTTTTTATTTTTTTGAGACAGATTCTCACTCTGTTGCCCAGGCTGCAGTGCAGCGGCACAATCTTGGCTCACTGCAACCTCTGCCTCCAGGGTTCAAGTGATTCTTGTGCCTCAGTCTCCCAAGTAGCTGGGACTACAGGGATGCACCACTGTGCCTAGCTAATTTTTCTATTTTTGGTAGAGACAGGTTTTGTCTCTTGACCTCAAGTGATCCGCCTGCCTCGGCCTCCCAAAGTGCTGGGATTACAGGCATGAGCCACCGTAACCAGGCTAAAATACCCGCATTTTCACAACTTAAAAGTGTACCTTTCTGAGTTACCACTACCAGTAAATCTTGTTTTTGATGCTTCACTTTTTAAGACTCCACATTAGGAAACCTGTTTTATAGTGTTTCTGGGCTTTCTCATCTTTAAGCAAAAATTGGACATAAATCATTCAAGGTCTTTCTAAGAGTTCATCATTCTTTTAATTTTTAGATAATTATACATTCAAAGAAAGTTGCAAAGATAGTAGAGAGAGATCCCAAGTGCCCTTCCACTCAGCTTTCCCCAGTAGTTACGTTATATATAACAATAGTACAATAACAAAATCAGAAAATTCTCACTGGTATAAGGTGTGTACAGTTCTGTCATTTTATCACATATGTAGGTTCATGTAAGCACCACCACAATGAAGATACGGAACTGGTCATCACAATAATCTCTTTCCAGTCACTAGTTATAGCTACATTCATCCCTGTTCTCCCACCACCCATATTCCTGGCAACTAACGGTTCTCCATTTCTATAATTTTGTCTTTTTGAGAATGTTATATAAATGGAACTATGCAATACATGACTTTTTGAGACAGTTTTTTTTTTTTTTTTTTTGTATTTTTAGTAGAGATGAGATTTTACTATGTTGGCCAGGATGGTCTCAACTTCCTGACCTCATGATCTGCCCGCCTTGGCATCCCAAAGTGCTAGGATTACAGGCCCGAGCCACCATGCCCAGCCAAGACAGGTTTTTTTTTTTTTTTAACTCAACATAAAGTCCTTAAAATCCATCTATGTATTGTATGTATCTACAGTTTATTCCTTCTTGTGGCTGAGTATTCTATGGTACAAATGTACCAAAGTTTGTTCAACCATTCACCTACTGTAGAACATTTTGATTGTTTTCAGTTTTTGGCTATTACAAATAAAGCTATTATAAACACTAGTGTACAGGTTTTGGTGAGAATATAAATTTTCATTTTTCTGGAATAAATGCCCAAGAATACAATTGCTAGGTCACATAGTAGGTACATGTTTAGTTTTTCAGGAACACAGCCAATTGGTTTTCCAGAATGTCTGTACCATTTCATATCCCCATCTGCAATGTCCAAGTGATCTAGTTTCTCCATATCCTTGCCAGTTCATTATTGACATAATTTTAAAACTTACTGTTTTTCCATAGTTATGGAGTAATATTTTATGGTAATTTTAATTTGCACTTCCCAAATGACTAATTACGTGAACCTCTTTTCATATGTTTATTTGTCATCCATATTATCTAAAAAATTTTAAAAGTATGGATTTACTTTCCTTAACACTTATATAGGGCTACTGAAATTACCTATTTCACACTGTATGAGTTGTGGTAGTTTGTTTTTTGAGAAGTTAGTCCCTTTCATCTAAATGTCTTAATTGTGTTTAGAACTGTTCATAGTATTTCCTTATGATTCTTTTGATACCTATATGGTCTATAGTATATGCCCTAGCCCTATTTCATTCCTCATACTGGTAATTTGTGTCCTCTCTTTTTCCTTTATGAGTCTTGCTAGAGGTTTGTTAATTTTGTTGATCTTTTCACACAGTTTTTTGTTTCACTGTTTTTCTCTATTGTTTTTCTGCTTTTAACTGCATTGTTCTCTGCTCTTATTGTTACTTGTCCTTCCTTTTGTTTGTTTTGGGTTTATTTCACTCTTCTTATTCTCATTTCCAGAAGCAGGAGTTTAAATTATTGATTTCAGACTTCTCCTCTTTCCTAAGGTAGGCATTTAGTGCTATAAATTAACCTTCATCACTATGTTAACAGCATCTCACAAATTCTGATGATGTATTTTCACTTCATTGTTCAAACATTTTTTAAAGATGAAGAGCCATAACAGTTTTATGAGACATAATTAACATTCCAATGTATTTTTTTCACTGAGACTTCTTCTTTGACCTCTGGATTATCTAGAAGTTTGTTGTTTGCTTTCCATGTGTTTGCAGATTTTTCTGTTATTCTCATCTGTACATTTTGGTCAGGAAACTCTGTATGATTTCAGTGCTTTCAAATGTGTTTGTTTTATAGCTTGGCATGTAGTCTAACCTGGTGTGTGTTCCTTAAGCACTTGAAAAGAAGGCATATTCTGCTGTTAAGCAGAGAGTTCTGTAAATGTTGAACAAATTCTGATGGCTGACAGTGTGGTTGAGTTCTGCTATGTTTGGTAATTCTTAGGGGTGTTGAAGTCTCCAACAATAATTATGGATTGGTCTATTTCTCCTTTCAGTTTTATTAACTTTTGCTTCACATATTTTGTAGCTCTTTTGTTTAGTGTACAGTTAGGATTTTTTTTTTATTTTTGGTGGCTTAACTCTTATCATTATGTAATATTCCTCTATGCTCATGGTAATTTTCTTTGCTCTGAAGTCTACGTTAAGGTATTAACATTGTCAATATTGCTGCTTTCTTTTTAATACTTGTATGTTATCTCTTTACATCTTCTGATATTCAACTTCCCTATATTGTTATATTTGAAGAGTTTCTGACAGATACATAAATGGGGGATTTAAAAAAATCTACGCCTACCACCTCTTTTGATTGGTATTCCATTCAATTTCCATTTAATATCATTATTGGTAGTATGTTAGGGTTAAATCTGCCATTTTTGTTTGATCTCTGTTATTTCTACATTTTCTTTCCTGTCTTTCTGTGGTTACCTGAATATTATTTACCTACAGTGTTTTTGAATGTATCTCCTTGTAAGGCCTTTCAGTGGCTGCCATAGATATTACATTGTAGATGCATAGCTTAATATATAGCACACTCTACTGGTATTGGCATCTTACCAGTTAAAGTATAAAAACCTCCCCTTTCTTTTTTAAATTTTTATCTTTTTTATTTATTTTTGAGAAAAGGTTTCACTCTATCACCCACGCTGGACTACAGTGGTATGCTTATGGCACTGCAGCCTCAACTTCCTGGACTCAAGCGATCCTCCTACCTCTACCTCCCTAGTAACTGCGACTACAGGCATGCACTACCACACCTGGCTAATTTTTGTATTTTTTGTAGAGATGGGGTTTCACTTTGTTGCTCAGGCTGGTCTTGAACTCCTGGGCTCAAGCAATCCACCGGGATTACAGACATGAGCCACCACACTCAACCTAAAAACTTTACCTTTCTTTATGACCCATTATTCTCTGTTTATAATGTCTAAAATATTTTTTCTCATACACAGAGAATCATATTAGACAATATAATTTCTGCTTCAACTGCCTATTATAAAAAAATCAAGAGGAGGAAAAAAAGTATTTACCCATATTTTACTCTTTCTTTATTCCTGGTAATTCAAAATTCCTCCTTTTTCTTTCGGAGACAGTCTTGCTGTGTCACCCAGGCTGTAGTGCAGTGGTGCGATCTTGGCTCACTCCAACCTCCACCTCCCAGGTTCAAGCAATTCTCTAGCCTCAGCCTCCTGAGTAGCTAGGATTACAAGCATGCGCTACCACATTTGGCTAATTTTTTTTGTATTTTAAGATGGGGTTTCGCCATGTTGGCCAGGCTGGTCTTGAACTTCTGGTCTCAAGTGATCTGCTCGCCTCAGCCTCCCAAAGCGTTGGGATTACAGATGTGAGCCACCCCTCCTGGCCAAGATTCCTTCTTTTATCATTTCCTTTCTGTTTAGAGAATTTTTTTTTAGCAATTCCTTTAGGGAAGGTGTGCTGGTGACACACTATCTTAGTTTTTCCTCATCTGAGAATGTTGTCATTTTCTTTTTCATTTGAGAGGGATATTTTAATTGAACACAGAATTCTGGGTTGATAGGTTTGTTTTTTTGTTTTTTTAGCACCTGAAAAAGTCATGCCACTTCCTCCTGGCCTCCATGGTTTCTGGTAAGAAATCAGCTGTCACTTACACTGTTCTTTCCTTTCTAGGTAAGGTGTGCCCTGTATTTAAGATTTCTTTTTTGTCATTAATTTTCAGAAATCTGACTATTGTGTCTTGGTGTGGATATCTTTGGGTTTACACTTTTTGTAGTTTGTTAAGCTTCTTGGTGGTTTATGTCTTTTGTTAGTCAACTCAGGTCTTTTGTCAAATTTGTTGAATTTTCCATCATCATTTCTTCCCACCCCCTTTTTCTCCTCTCCTTTAGTAATTCAAGTGACACGAATGTGAGAATTTCATTGTTATAGTTCTACAGGTCCCAGAGGCTCTGTCACTTTTTTTCTGACCATTTCTCTCTGTTGTTCAGACTGCATAATTTCTATTTTTCTTTGTTGAAGGTCTCTGATTCGTTCCTCTGCATTGTTCCCTCTGCTGCTGACACCATCTATTGAGACTTTTATTTCAGTTTTTGCAATTTTTGGTTGGCTCTATTTTATACTGTCTATGTCTTTCTGAGACTATTTTTTTGCTTGTTTATATGTTTACAGTTGCTCACTGAAACATATTTATGATGATTCCTTTAAATCCTTGTCAGATAATTCTAACATCTGTGTCGTCTGAGCGTTGGTATTAGTTTATTATTGTTTCTCATACCAGTTAAAATTTTCCTAGTTCTGATTATGATGAGTAGTTTTCTATTCAAACCTGGACATTATCTTACAACATTCTGGATCTTATTTAAAATCTCTTTCAGAAGGTCTCCTCTGACACTGTTCTGGTGAAACTAGGGGGGTGCTGCCTCTTTTCTGCCAGGTGGAGTTTGTAGAAGTCCAGGTTTTCCACTCAGCTTCTACTGACACCTCAGGTGGGGAAGGGAGCAGATCCTTATCATTGCTGGGTGGAAGCAAGAGTTCTGGCGCTCTACCAGGCCTCCACCGAGTGCACCACGGCTGCTCCTCATGTGGCCCCCACAGATGACATTGCATTGTGGAAGGGAGCTTGTTATTTTCAGTCGAAAGTTCTGACTCTCTACCATGCCTCTTTTGAAACCAACCCAGAAGGCAGTGGGAGGGGCACCCCATTACTGCCAGCTGGGAGTGTAAGTGTAGATTCCCCACATGGTCACTGCTATGCTGTCTGGGGAGAGAAGGAAGGTTTGTTACTGCCCCCGGGAGATGAAAATTCCTTTACTGGGCCTTCTCTGACACTATTCTAATTGGCAGTTGGGGTGTGCTACAGCATAGTGGAGATGGAAATCTAGACTTCCCACTCAGCCTTTGCTGTTAAGAATGGGGCTACTGTTTTTCTGTGGTGTTTGGCTAAGAAAAGCAGTGATAGTGTAAGTTTTCTGACTTGCTAGCCTGCTCCTTTTCTGGTCTTTAGGCTAAGGAAATTAGCTTTTTTTGGAGCTTTGTCTGCAATTGTTGATATTTCGAGGTTGCTGGCTTCTCCGGCACCCTGTCTAGGATACACGCAGCAAAAAGAAAACCCTGAAGATTCATCCATGTGTTGTTTCTCAGGACACAAGTAACCCAGGCTGGTTTGCCTTCTTTCCACCTTTCAAAATCTTTTTATGTTTGCTTTATGTTTAATGTTTAGGGTTTTTAGCTGTACTTACTGGGAGGAATACGGAAAGGTACTTTTACTCCATCTTTCTAGAAGTGAGACTATTTTAATTTCATACCTCAAATTTCCCTCTCTACTTCTAATTTGGAAAAATGAATAACTTAAATCTAGCACATTTGAATTTTACCTGTGTTTTAAAAGTTAAATGTAAGTGGAAGATATGCAAAAAAGGACCCCTTAAACATTCAGAGTCAAATATATACTGCTAAGGCTAAATACAAAGGCAAGTTAGTAAAATGCTATCTAAATCTTCATAGATAATTACATGGATATCCAAAGCCACCCACGAAAGAAAGTAAGCCACTGACAGATATCATTCTATAAGGGAAGAAAAAATTAACATAGCATAAAAACTACCAGAGATTAAACCTAAAAAAGGACAAAATACTATATTAGGAGAAGACTATAGAGAGTGTATTTCTTTTCATGGGACTCATAGACACAGTAGAAATATATTTAGAAGTTGACTAAGAGGAATGGAAATGTATTACATATTTGCAAACAAACATCTGAATTATGAATGCTTGTTATTGTTTCTTTGATAATAAAAAAATTTTGACAGGTAACCATGGAAAAGATGAACATTCTAAAATCAATATATTTTCCATTTGATTACATGAGATTATGTCAGTGTTAATCTTTTAAAAATATTTTAAACTGTGTTTCTTTATTTTCCTTATTTGTCTATCTCTTTCTGATACAGTTTGAGATTCAATTTCTGATCGCTTGCTTCTCTGGCTCCTTTCTCACATTTCAACCATCAAGAACCACTGAACTGAAATTTACATACTAAAATTGCAATATGGCTGTAGAATACAATTGTACAAAGGAAACTAAACTATAATCTAATCTGTACCACTTGAAACTGCGGTTCCAAGGTAAGGCTCTCATCACAATTCTCTGGCTCTGTTTTGCGTTTCAAACTATAGAGTTCAAATACAATTTTCTCAGGAAACGAAACAATTTGAAAGAGGGAAAAATCTCAAAAAGGAAACTTCTGATTAGAAAACAAAAAGTACCTCTTCATCCAATTCTTTCATTATCTTGTCTAGTTTTATGTTTGAGGTTCTGTAAAAACAAAAGCAATACAGATTAGAAATATATTTATTTCCTATTGCCCAGTGTTAAACACTCACATTCCTTACTTTTCCACTGCTAGAGTTTTGTATCCTTTTTTGGTGCCATGGATCTCTTTGGCAGTCAAGTGAAGCCTATGGCCTTTTTTCAAAATATTTTTTGAAGCACAAAAATTATATATGATCAAAAGACAATTAGGCCGGGTGCAGTGGCTCATATATGTTAATCCCAGCACTTTGGGAGGCCGAGGCAGGTGGATCATCTGAGGTCAGGAGTTCGAGACAAGCTTGGCCAACATGGTGAAACCCCATCTCTACTAAAACTAAAATTTTTAAAAATTAGCCAGGCATGGTGGTGGGCACCTGTAATCCCAGCTACCTGGGAGGCCAAGACAGGAGAATTGCTTGAACCTGGGAGGCGGAGGTTGCAGTGAGCCAAGATCGTGCTACTGCACTCCAGCCTGGGTGATAGAGTGAGAGTCCATCTCCAAAAAAAAAAGAGGAGCCAATTATATTAAAATTCAGTAATAAACTTTTTAAAAACATGTATAATTCAGTAGTATATATGCTTCATTAATATATTATATCACAAGATCTAGTGGCAGTAATTTCGAAGTATTGATGAGCATAAATGATATTTAGAGATAGCTGTCACAACTGTAATAAGAAAACATCTATAATTTCTATTGGTAATAAAAATTGACAACTACTGCTAATGACTGAATTGCTGCCTATGCTCAGAATTGAAACAAGTGCTAAAATTAAGTTACAAGTTAGAGAAAACATTCACCTTTTCTCATCCAAGTTTAAAGACTTCAAATTTCATCCATGGACTCTTTAGGGGAGGTCTATGGATCTCAGGTTAAGTATCCCTAAACTCCATCATGCAATACTTGCCACTACTCAAAAATCAGCTATTTATCCTTTAATACAGGATAAACTAAACGAAGAGAAAGGTAGCATATATCAAATCAGTTAAGGCACCATTTGTCAACACTCAGTGTATTATCTTCATTACAATTTGCTTTCTTTGGTTCAAAACGTAATTCTGAGCTTCAAAACCTATATATGCAACATTTTCACATGGATGTCTCATCAAAAACCTCATTCAGCATCTCCAAAATGGAACTTACTGCCTCCGTTGCACACTCCCACCCCAATACCAATTTGCTTCTCTTCTAAAGTCCCTAAGTAAATGACATCACCTAGGAATCATCCTTGACTCATCTTCCCTCACTCCCATTTAATTGAATAAAGTCCCAAATGCTGCTAATTAAGCAGGAACTTCTTTTGAAACAGCAAATTTAATATATATTTTTTACTTATTAGTTTAATGACTTTTGGTGTTTTTCCATCACACTTAAAATAAATTCCAAATTTCTTAGTCCCCCCCAAAAAAAAGAGAAAAAAAGAATCCTCCCCAATCTAGACCTTGCCATCCTCCCCACTCTCATCTCAGGCTTTTCCTTCCCTCACATCTTACAGGCCAGTCAAGGTCTCTTACCTCGCGGCCTTCACAGATACTCATCTCCTGGACCCTAACACTTCCTTCCACTCCTCTCCAAATAATTTCCATTGACTCTTCTGGTTTTAGCTTTCTCTTATCTCTGACAAAACAGTACAGGCATCTCCTGATGTATTCCTGATATTCCTGTATAATTTTATTCTCTCCCCAATTAATACATACCACACTTCCTGATAATTACTTATTTTTCTTGCGAAATTACAAGCTCCTTGTGGAGAGGGGCCATGTCTTGATTTATTCAGTACTATATTGTTGACAAGCACATTATCTTGACACTTTAACTGAAATTTTTATTGAATAAATGACTGTAACTAAAATGATTTGAATGCAGAGAATTTAATTTAAAGACATGCAAGTAAATATCACTCCACAATCCCTAGCACTAGGTTTTTATTTTAAAAACTATTTACCAATTCAATACATACTTTTTAAAAGTTTCATCTCAATTTTATTTCCTTGAGGTGATACATTTTCACATGATTATTAGCCACTTCAGCGGTTCTTATTACTTCCTCAAACTGATCCCTACTCACCATTACTACCAGTTTGTCACTTGTCTTTCAATTTTGTTTAAAAATTTTTGGGGGCCGGGAGTGGTGGCTCATGCCTGCAATCCCAACACTTTGGTAGGCCGAGGCGGGTAGATCACCTGAGGTCAGGAGTTCGAGACCAGCCTGGCCAACATGGTGAAATCCCGTCTCTATTAAAAATACCAAAACTAGCCGGGCGTGGTGGCAGGTGCTTGTAATCCCAGCTACTCGGGGGGCTGAGGCAGAAGAACTGCTTGAACCCGGGAAGCAGAGGTTGCAGTGAGCCGAGATCGCACCATCACACTCCAGTCTAGGGGACAAGAGTGAGACGTTGTCTCAAAAAAAAAAAAAAAAATTGGATGTAGAGACTTCTCCACATTTATATAACAGTATCTACCCAGTTCTTCCCCTTATTTTCATATTTTATATTTAGAAATTCTTTCCAAATCCTAGGATCAGTTAATTATTTGCTTACATTCAAATAATATTCAAATATCTTTTTTAAAAAAAGTTTGTATTGGCCGGGCGTGGTGGCTCACGCCTGTAATCCCAGCACTTTGGGAGACTGAGACGGGCGGATCACGAGGTCAGGAGATCAAGACCATCCTGGATAACACAGTGAAACCCGTCTCTACTAAAAATACAAAAAAAAAATTAGCCGGGCATAGTGGCGGGCGCCTGTAGTCCCAGCTACTCAGGAGGCTGAGTCAGGAGAATGGCGTGAACCCGGAAGGCGGAGCCTGCAGCGAGTGGAGATCGCGCCACTGCACTCCAGCCTGGGTGACTGAGCAAGACTCCGTCTCAAAAAAAAAAAGTTTGTATTATACACTTAACCATATAATCTACAAAGAATGGTTAAAAGTGAGAATTTTACCTGTTTCATACCAAACCCCCCACCTGCTCTGTCACAAAATTACCAGTGTTCCCAATTTTATTTGTTGAATACTTTTTGTGTCACCTTTGCATTTCATTTATTCAATACTATTCACTAAAAACATAAATAATTATAAAAAAGTATTGCTTATAATTGATAAGTAATTCAGTATTAAGATAGGTTATTTAAATTAATCTTGAGCATACCTCAAAGATATTTTTTCTGTGGGTCTAATGCCAATAACATGCTGAAATCAGACCCACAGAAAAAAATACTCTGAGTTACTGCTCCAGAGAACCACAGTGGACATTAGAATGGCCACATCAAAAATTTAATATATTTTAATCTTCAACATTTTACATTTCAAAAAGCACCTTATTTAATGTAAACTAATTTCCCCTTTATTTTTCTTTTTGAGACAGAGTCTTGCTCTGTCACCCAGGCTGCAGTGCAATGGCGTGATCTCGGCTCACTGTAACCTCTCCCTCCTGAGTTCAAGCAACTCTCATGTCTCAGCCTCCCAAGCAGCGGGGACTACAGGTGCACACCACTGTGCCCAGCTAATTGTCTGTATTTTCAGTAGAGATGCAGTTGCCATGCTGGCCTGGCTGGTCTTGAACTCATGCCCTCAAGTAATCCGCCATGCCCAGCCTAATTTGCCTTCTTAGTTAGCTAATTATGTAAGCAGTAAGTCAGGCAACTAAATGAATTAGCATTATAGTTTTTTAAGAATACAGACTGTTGGCCGGGCGTGGTGGCTCACACCTGTAATCCCAGCACTTTGGGAAGACGAGGCAGGCAGATCACAAGGTCAGGAGATCCTCGCTAACACAGTGAAACCCCATCTCTACTAAAAATACAAAAAAAAAAAAAGAAAAAAAAAAATTAGCCAGGCATTGTGGCAGGTGCCTGTAGTCCCAGCTACTGGAGAAGCTGAGGCAGGAGAATGGTGTGAACCCGGGAGGTGGAGCTTGCAGTGAGCTGAGATCGCATCACTGCACTCCAGCCTGGGCAACAGAGTGAGACTCTGTCTCAAAAAAAAAAAAAAAAAGAATACAGGCTGCCAGGAACAAATGTACTTTAAATATTCTGAGGAAAATACATCTATAACTAAGCCAACATAAATACAACTTCTCAATTCTAGCCGAGACATATCATGAATGTATTATCAGTAGTAATCTTTACATCCTCATTTTCTATCTACTTTCAGATGTTTGCAGGGTATAAGCTTTCAAATAAGTATTTGGTATGTAAAACTTTTAATATGAAAAACTTCAAGTATATTCTCACCTGCACTTCTGCTCCATTTCATCTTTTAACTGCATTTCATTATGCAGCTGTTCTTCCAGCTTATAGATTGTTTTCTGCAAACTTTCCTGCTTTAATTTAAAACAAAAACAAAAATTCATTGTACTAAGAATATTTAGACATTTAAAATATCAAGTCTATGTTAATATTTTAAACCTTTTTAGAAAATAATTTAGTTTAATCTTACCTCTTTTCTATCTCAATTTTTTTATTATCAATTTAACAAGCATTTTCTTAACATCTACTAAATGTCAGGCCATTAGAAATACAAAAATTAAAAAGATTTGGTTCCTGTTCTCATGAAGCAAATAGTCACATAGTGAGGCAAAGTTAAATTGGAAGAGAAAAAAGAACCTACAATGTCTCAAACAAATATACACAAAATATTACAACAGACTTTGGTAAACAATAATAAAATTATCTACAGAGTATTCCGAAGGACAGAAAAGGTCACTTCTAACTCTGCCAAGAATATATAATCCTTAAGTTGAAGCCTAAAAAGGTAAGAGGAACTGATAATCTGATAAAGCAAAGCAGGTGGTACAAGGAAGGCATTTTAGCTAGAATGAACAATGAGCCCAAACATAGAAAGGCAGAAGAAAATACGATACATTTGGGAAACGGAAAGAAATCAAGCACTGTAGCAGAGCACAGAATGTAACAGGAAAAACAACTCACTTTAAGTCTAAGAAGGTAATGACGCTTCCATGCACAAATTGGAGTTAGGGACTTTAACCCATAAACATTTTAAATGAGAAATGACATAATGCTGGCACCTCAGAAACATCACTACAATAATAAGGTGAATGAACAGCTTAGAGGGCAGTGAAGTTCTAAGAAGAGCAACCAGTTAAAAAGCTATCAAAACAGTTCAGCTAAGAGAATATGGATCTGATAAAAGGCAGAGTCTATAGGAATGATGAGGAAGTAATGGATAAAGGTATCAATTAGAAAGCATAACGTATGACCAAATCAATTGGAAGTTAGAACAGATATACCATTATGAGAGACAATCAACACACTGCTAGGGAGGGAACGGGGACAGGAAAACAGTGAGTTTAGCTCTGGCCTAGTTTGATATGCCTGAGAAGTATACAGAAGAGAGAGAAAGATTCAGGGCTGGAGCTCAGACGAGCAAGCTGGACATGAATGAGATTATCTACAGAGAAAGAGCAGAGAGCCAAGATCAGAACTTTGGGAAATGTTTAATAATCGAAAGTAAGCAAAGGAGGAAGATCTTGAAAAGGGGATTGAGAAATAAATAAAATTCAAAAATATGGGAGGTAAAAAAGAGGGAAACAATAGGAACATAAAAGAGTTAGAAAAGTCTGAAGTTCCAAAGAAGAGGGAAGTAGTCAGTGTCAAACACAGCAAAGAAGAAAAATAAGACACAGGCTGAAAATCATCCATTGTATTTGGCAACTGCAAAGTTGTTCATTAGCATCTCTGCTAAAAGGTTTCCAAGGAAAATTAAATTAGTTGATTTTGTACTTAGTTCTAGGTTAAAATAATTAGTATTTCCCCCTTGATATTATTAGAGCAAAAGATAAAGGTAGCAACCACTGACAAACTTATGGTAATCACCACTGAACAAAATCCGCCCAAAGAAAACATGAATCCTTTGAATATTTTTGAAGGCTGAAGGCACTTCTAACTCTACAGTCAAGTAATACAGTGACAGCTGACTTACAGCAACTCCTTATTATTACCTAGGTCAAAGATTTTTGAGCCGTTGTTAGCAATACATAACTTGCCAAACAGCTCTACTGAGATTAAAATGTAAAAGATGAACTTAACAGCAAATGGGTATTTATGTAGTTCCTTCACCTTTTTCTCATTTTCCCTTTTCACCACATTCTCTTATATTTAAAAGTAAATATATCAAGGAGAAAGAAAAGAATCATTATCAGCTTTTTAAAAATGGCTGCTACCTCTTCCTCTCCTCTGTTAAAAATATGTAGGCTTGCAACGTCTCTGTGCCCCCTCAAAAAATGTAGGCTATAGTAGACAAAAAGTTCAAAGAATGCTCTAGGAAGGGCCAGATAATTACTCTGGATATTTTTCAGAAAATTCCTGTTAACCCAAAAGGACCTTCTGAAATGTAAGCAAGTAAGATTTTGTTTTACCTCTGTCTCAGAACATGAGCTATATAAACAACAGAAAGAACTCAACTAAAATTTATTTTTGAGAGTAATTTACTTCTCATTGGACAAATTAAGATGATGCTGACTATACTGGTTATTCTCCATTTCCCCCATTCCCTTCTAACCTTGAAATTTCATCCTCTGCTCTTCTTTGCCTTAAAATCTAGAGTGCATTGCCCGTATTACTCTGTAGCCCTATGACTTTAAGGTTGGTTTCAACCCACAGGAGACACCAGCAGAAATCTGAAGGTAAAAAAAAGAAATACTCATTCTCCCTACACCCTTTGTGCTTCACTGTGGTTCTTGCAATGTTCTATGTTTTATATTCCTCTTCTATGATGTCAGGCTTTCTCTGAGCTACAATAAGGTTTTCTCTCTTTGCTCCTTCAGTATAGGGCAATGGCTTCCCGCTCTTATTCATACATGGGTGCTTTAGTACACTTTATTGTTTCCCTCTACTGATGTTCACAGCTTGTTAATCATCCCTCCATTAAACAATTCACTTAATAAATGCATGAAATATGGTGTGCGTGTGTATATATATATGTGTGTGTGTGTGTATATATATGTACGCAATGGAATATTACTCAACCTTAAACACGAAGGAAATCTGAACACATACTACAATATAGATGAACCTTGAAGACAGTATGCTACATGAAAGAAGTCAGTCACATATGGATAAATATTGTATGATTCCATTCATATAAGGTGCCTAGAATAGGCAAATTCATTGAGACAGAATGTAGAACAGGGGTTACCAGGACCTGGGGGGAGGGTGAAATTAGGAGTTATTGTTCAATTGGCATAGATTTTTAGTTTGGGATGATGAAAAGGTTCTTGAGATGGATGGCGGTGATGGCTGCACATCCATGTGAAGGTGCTTAATGCCACTGAACTGCACACTTAAAAATGATTAAAATGGTAAATTTCATGTTTTGTATATTTACCATACACACAAAACTCTCGTTTAAATCTTTTGAACATGTAATCTGTTTGCCTATCAAGACCCTTAATGACACATTGATATATCATAGTTCCCGATTCCAAAGATTAAAAAAGATGACCTCTGTCAATCTGTGTAACAATTTAGTTTACTAACTGCCTCCAAATATATTATTTCATTTGATGTTTGAGCAAAAAAATCAGACCGAAAAGGAGACGGGAGATAAAAGTGCCATAAAAATCTAAGTTCAGCTAACCACAGCTTCACAAACAATACATAAATTTACTATCACACACACAAATATATTACCCACAAAACAATTTTAAAAACAATTTTCTTAATATTAAGAAAATACCTACCAAGCTTTTATCTGCATTGGAGCTAGTTCTGTTATCATTAGGATTTGCTGAAGATAAGTATCTGAGGGAAAAAAAAGTTTAAAAAGAAAACAAAACAAAAAACTCTTTGATATCCCGTAACAACCAATAATAAATACTACATGCCTATTTTATGTTCAGTGTTACAGTAGCTTTGTTTTTAAAAATTAAGTGTAGGTTCATAATTTTTATAAACACAATTCAGAAATGATACATATATTAAATAAAACACCCAGTTAGGTCTAAAAATAGTAGCAGCCTGTAAACATATGACTTAATATTCTTGTAGCAAAACATAAGAATATTCATACCAAGTAAGATAAATAAAAAACAAAGTCTCAAGTTAGTTCAGATTAGGCTTTCTGGTAAGGTACTAGTGCCGCTAGTGTTGCTACTACCACCACCATGCTACAATTACTATGGCTACAACTACTATAATCACTACTTCTACCATCACCACCACTACAGTCAGCATCCCAATTAACCAGCAGAGCTCTCGCAAAAGGACATCAAATAGTTATCGTATACTTCATAGCTATTGGAGGCATCTGTTAACACACCAGATATTAATAATGTTCCAAAAGAACAATTTAAGTAAATTTTAAAAATCAGTGAAAGACAGAATCCATTAAGTATCAATAAAAATACACAGTATAATGGCACTATAAAAGAAACAGCTAGAAATATGCCACTTCCTAGGTTTTCCTTGAAAAATTATTCAGATCAAATGGAGATTCAGACAACTTTAAGACAATAATAGGGGCTATGTAGCAGTTTTATAGAGGAAAAGTCCTATATAACAATTGACAAATTCTGGATGTAGTGCAATTTAATTCCATTGACTATTAAGCATCTCAGAAATTCAATGTGAGATTCTGCTTATGTAATATAAATAAGGCATATAGCAATGCCAGTGAAATCTAAATTAGATGAGACTGTTTCGTCTCTAAGATATTTTCTAAACTTAACAAGCTATGTAACTGAGACTGACATTTTAGTCTTTTGCAAAATTAGTAATAAAAGCTTGAATGCAGCAAGGGAAATTTAAGGACATCACTTGTATACATTAATTCTTCCAACTTCTGTCATTTTCCATCAAGGTACGTTTGCATATTATATTGATGCTTTTACATAGAATCTGGTCATTTAGGTAACTTTTTAAGAAATAGGAGTTACTATATTAGGAATATAGCTTAAGGCTATTTTAAAAATCATGTTTAATTCAGCTGTAATTAAGCAACAATTATTTCTGCCCTTGGTATTAAAAGTATATTTGGATTTCAGGGATAAGAATTTCAGAGGTTTTCTATTTCATATCTGTATATTCTAAATTATGCTTACATATTACAATAAGGCTAATCAATATTTTTGCCAGGGCCAGGTGCAGTGGCTCACACATGTAATTCAATGGGATTATTTTGGGAGGCCAAGGTGGGTGGATCACTTGAGGCCAGGGGTTTGAGACCAGCCTGGCCAACATGGTGAAACCCCATCTCTAATAAAAATACAAAGATTAGCCAGGCGTGGTGGTACGCATCTGAAATCCCAGCTACTCAGAGGCTGAGGCACAAGAATCACGTGAACCCAGGAGGCGGAGATTGCAGTGAGCCAAGATCACACCACCACACTCCAGCCTCGGCAACAGAGTGAGACTCTGTTTCAAAAAAAAAATATATATATATATATATATATAGTTGGTTCTTTCTTATTAAGAGCAACCGTACCTTTGCCTATTCATGTAGTAATTACTTAAAAAATACTACATATATTTGTCAATGGGCTATGACAGGTAAGAACACAGTATATATGGCTGGGGGCGGTGGCTCACACCTGTAATCCCAGCACTTTGGGAGGCCAAGGCAGGCAGATCACAAGGTCAGGAGATCGAGACCATCCTGGCTAACATGGTGAAACCCCGTCTCTACTGAAACTACAAAAAAAAAAAAAAAATTAGCCGGGCTTGGTGGCAGGTGCCTGTAGTCCCAGCTACTCGGGAGGCTGAGGCAGAAGAATGGCGTGAACCCAGGAGGTGGAGCTTGCAGTGAGCCGAGATCACGCCACTGCACTTCAGCCTGGAAGATAGCGAGACTCCATCTCAAAAAAAAAAGCAGTATAATTTCTACTTTTAAGAAACTTAAAAATTAGTTTGGGCCATAAAACATGAATACAAAGAAAAACTAGAGAACATAATCAAGTGCATGATAATGTAGGACAAGGAGTAGAATAAATGTTTATGTAACTCAAGGTTACCATTATACAGAGAAACTTAAAGTTATTAACTGCTGGACTCTACTACAGAAAATACAAAAACATTGGAGGTTGTTTATTATCAACAACTTGAGTGTTTCAGAAACCAAGTCAAAGAATAATTGATAAGAATACAAAAAGTTAACGAACACTTCAGCAGGCTGGGCATGGTGGGTCACACCTGTAATCTCAGCACTTCGGGAGGCCAAGGCAGGCAGATCACCTGAGGTCAGGAGTTTGAGACCAGCCTGACCAACGTGGAGAAACCCTGTCTCTACTAAAAACACAAAATTAGCTGGGCGTGGTGGCGCATGCCTGTAATCGCAGCTACTCGGGAGGCCGAGGCAGGAGAATGGCTTGACCCCAGGAAACAGAGGTTGCAGTGAGTCAAGATTGCATCATTGCACTCCAACCTGGGCAACAAGGGCAAAACTCTGTCTCAAAAAAAAAAAAAAAAAAAAGAACGCTTCAGCAAAAATCACCCTGAAGCTCTTCTGTATATGTATGTTAATTGAAAATAGTTAAAATATTATACTCATGGAGTGTTAGGGAGGAAAAAAAGGTAAGTGCCAGCTATCTCACTGATGATGCAACAAAAAGTATTAAGTACTATCTTACAGTGAATTACTGAATAAGTTTCAAAAAGCCAGACTAAATTGTCTTTCTGATTTCTAAGCTTAACCTGAATGGCTCTAATACTAAAATGACAAGACTCTTCACTTTAAAATAAGATTAGTTATAAAGACCTCAAATGTAATAATTTACTCCAAGCAAATCCGTTATCTGATACCATTCCAAAGGAGTATAATTTGATTAGAAGTACATATTTTTGAGGTAATTAAAAGCAGATTTAACCCACCCAGTAAGTGTTATCATATAGTTCAATGCATTATATTGGTATAGCACTTTGTTTAGATTTCTCCTTCCTTCACTTCCTTCCTTCCTTTTTTTTTTGAGACGGTCTCACTCCATTGCCCAGGCTGCAGTGCAGTGGCATGATGATCTTGGCTCACTGCAACCTCCGTCCCCCAGGTTCAAGCAATTCTCCTGCCTCAGTCTCCCAAGTAGCTGGGATTACCGGCATGTGACACCACACCTGGCTAATTTTTGTAGTTTTAGTAGAGACAGGGTTTCACCACGTTGGCCAGGCTAGTCACGAACTCTTGGCCCCAAGTGACCCGCCCACCTCGTCCTCCCAAACTGCTGGGATTACAGGCGTGAGCCACCGTGCCTGACTGAGATTTCTACTATGTCGTTCTTACCAACCTACATTGTACAATTTATCCCTTTCTCACCAAATGTGAGCCTCTCAAGAGAAGGTACTGTATCTTATTCATCCTTCTCCATGCAATTTGGTGCTTAGTATATACCTGACAAATAATAAGTTATCAAAGATATCTGTGGAATGAACAAATGCTCAGCACACTAAAATAATGTTAAATGTTTAACTTAAATCTCAAGTACATTAGAGTAAAGCTAACATGAACTCATACCACTGATACTAATAGTTACACTGAGTGCTTATACCATGCAAAGCACTCTTCTAAGTGCTGTACTGTGTTTAATTTACTTAAACCTTACTGTTGGGAACAAGCCCCCCAAAAACTGGCCATAAACAAAATCTCTGCAGCACTATAACATGTTCTTAATGGCCCTAACACCCAAGCTGGAAGGTTGTGGGTTTACAGGAATGAGGGCAAGGAACACCTGGCCCGCCCAGGGCGGAAAACCACTTAAAGGCATTCTTAAGCCACAAACAATTAGCATGAGAGAACTGTGTCTTAAGGGTGTGTTCCCGTTGCAGTTAAATAGCCCAACCTATTCATTTAATTCCACCCATCCCTTGTTTCCCATAACGGATACTTTTAGTTAATTTAGTATCTATAGAAACAATGCTAATGACTGGTTTGCTGTTAATAAATGTGAGGGTAAATCTCTGTTGCGGGCTATCAGCTCTGAAGGCTGTGAGATCCCAGATTCCCCACTTCACACCTCTATATTTGTGGGTGTGTGTCTTTAACTCCTCCAGCACCGCTGGTCTTGGCACCTTACAACAATCTTGTGAGGTAAGTAGGCAAGTAGTATTATTGTTATTATCATCATCCCTATTTTTGAGGAAATGGAGGCATAAAAGGCCAAAGTTATTTATTTGTCCAAGGTCACAGTGGAGGTAATACTACATGTTATAACACATGGTAAATTAAATGGGTTTGGGGAGGAATTACTTAATTTTTGAAGAGCTAAAAATTGATAGGATCTATATGGTGATGATAACGCCAGAAAAGTCTACATGTGGGGGGAGGGGGGGGGATTGCATTGGGAGTTATACCTGATGTAAATGACGAGTTGATGGGTGCAGCACACCAACATGGCACAAGTATACATATGTAACAAACCTGCACGTTATGCACATGTACCCTAGAACTTAAAGTATAATAATAATAATAAAAGAAAAGAAAAGAAAAGAAAAGTCTACATACTGGCCAGGCATGGTGGGTCATGCCTGTAATCGCAGTACTTTGGGAGGCCAAGGCGGGCAGATCATGAGGTCAGGAGTTCAAGACCAGCCTGGCCAACATGGTAAAACCCCATCTCTACTAAAAATACAAAAATTAGCTGGGTGTGGTGGTGAGCACCTGTAATCCCAGCTACTCGGGAGGCTGAGGCAGGAGAATTGCTTGGACCCAGGAGGTGGAGGTTGCAGTGAGCCAAGATTGTGCCACTACACTCCAGCTTGGGTGACAGAGCAAGACTCCATCTCCAAAAAAAAAAAAAGTCTACATGTTGTTTCAAAATGTATTATAAACCATAAGTCTACAGATCAAAATATCAGTATTTATAGCATCTTTTGACCTACTAATTGTTGTAACTTGAGGATATATAGTATATCATTTAGCAAAAAAATTTTGAAAAACAGTGTCCTAAACATGGATGAGTCCAAGACAAATTACATATGAAATACTGGAGATATCATGCATCAATGAAAAATTGCATAAGGTATATCTTTATATACCATTAAATCTAATTTAAAAATGATTTTTAGATATTTCTAAGAACAAAATCGGCACTTACTCCTACAATCACTGTTTAGCATACTTACCTACGATTGCTATAATATGTAAATCCTACAAAAGGTAGTTGATTGCCAACAAAAGCTTTAGGAATAGGGAATGTTTCTTCCTCTCCTTTATCTTCTTCCAAGTCATCAAAATTACTAGTATCAATGTCACTACTTAAATCAGGTACAACTGGTGCTACAGCTAAAAACAGAAACAAAATTAGTTGCTCATTTCAAACTTAAAATACAAGTAAAGTGAAGCAGATTCCATACCAACTACTGATGGTTTCTCTCTTATAAAAGCTTGCAAACCACAAATTCTACCTGGCTTGAACCCTATTATACTAAGCTTTACCAGGATTAAAAATCAACTGATAATTGATCATTATGTAATTCTATGAAACAATTATCTTCAAAGTCACCTATAATTATCTATACCTTGGGTTTAACTTCACTATTACAAATCAAGCATTATTAAGGTTTGTTTTAGAATGTACCAATAAATACACAAAAGCATTCAGGACTACAGAAAAAACTTTCCAGAAACTAAAGCATAACAAACCGTACTCGAAAAAATTGTTTATCTTTAAATATAGTATTTTTTGGTTAATCTGCTTTATAGTAAACCAGAAATTAAGGTTACTTCTTAGCTTCCTGGACACAATAATTTGGTACTGAAATATTTTTACTCACTCAGAATCCAGATGATCAATACTCCTCTCTCCCACCCCAATATCTCCATAAGATTAAGCCACAGGAGCAACGGATTTGGAATTGTATTTTCAGACTAGCTACCTCTAGAATCAAGTGATTAAGACTAATGCAGTGAGGTATTTATGATATTATTGTTAACAAAAAAGGGCAGTAATACAAAAAACGGACATGACATCTTCAAGAATTATAAATTTGATATGGACCAAGTCTTACATATACTTAATAATATAAAACCATATGTGACAACGTTTAAATATTCATAATATAGGAGAAAATACTATATAAAACTAATACTACTAACATCTACTTCTGGGACTTGAATGTTACAAGAGGTACATCTAAAAATAAATTCTAAGAAAATAAAAGTTTAAGAAAATTTATTTTTTAGCTTAAAGATACTGTAGTATAATAAAACATCCCTGAATTATGATCATCAAAATACTAAAAAATTATTTTAGGTACAACAACCTCATGTTCTTTTAGGGAAAAGGAATCAATTTTCTTTCAATCATCTAGGTATTTCAGGCAAGAAATACTTATTGTTGTGTCATCTGAGACACAGTAAATTAATATTTAGGGAACGAAACAACACATTTACCCGAATGAAGCCGTAGTACTAACTAATAGTAACAAGAGAGTGAGATTAGAGCTTTTCCACCATTCCACTTTCCTGAATGGCCAACAGAACTGATTAGACAAGGCTAGCTTTCTAATATTTGTAAAATGAGGGGAAAACACAAACGGTTGCCGCCCTTGGGAAATACAAAAGTAAATTATGGTCTTGGCATAAATGTTACGTTAAAAGTGATCTCAATCAGAGACACTTTTGCCTGCTGGAGGGCATTCAGCAATGTCTGGGTACATATTCCGGTTCTCATTAATGGAAAAAAGGTGTTACTGGCACCTAATGAGTACAGTCATGGGATGCCACTAAACATCCCTAAGTTTCGGATAATCCCACAAAAAGAATTATTTGTCCACTGCTAAGGCTCAGAAAACCTGCTTTAAAATTATATCAGAAAGAGAGAAGCAGAATAAGTGTGCTGCATTTTCTCTTGCTGTTTCTGATGGACCTACTCTTTTTATAAATGACACTATTTCACAGTAGTTCTAAAATGACAAATTCTCACCTGTTTAAATTCTGAGACACAAGTGGGGAAAATATTGGAAGAGTTATAAAAGTAATTATTTCTGCTTCTAAATTAAGATGCTTACTTAGGCTTTATATAATGCCATATAATCACTTCAGAACTAATAAGAATAAAGATAACTTTACGGAATAAACATCAGTATATATTTGTTTAAAAATCTGCCTTCATTAAATAACTGTTAATTTAGAAACCATGTTCCATAAAAAAGAATCCAGCAGATGTTGTCAAAAATGGCAAAGTAGGAAACACAAAGAAAACATACTTCCAAACGCTGAGTTGACAAAAACTACCAGAGCAACTTTCTGAGAACTCTGGAACCTAATAAAAAACTAGTAACAAGCAGGGAGTGTTTAAATGAAGAAAGAAGATACAAAAATTTGGCATTTAGGGAAACCTCTGTCACTGGCTGAGATAATGAAATGGAGATTTCAGTGAATACACACGACAATGCAAAAATAGTTTGGAAAAGTCACTATCACAGCCCACAACAAGCAACAACAGCAAGCCCTGCGTAAAAGAGGAAGATCTGATTTCCAGAGTTACAACACTGTAATATCCAAAATGTCCCTCTTAGAAGGATACAGCTGCTTTAAAACAATGTCCAGTTTACAACAAAAAATTACAAAGCATGTAAAGAAGCAAGAAAGTAATAGGCCATTCACAGGGAATATAGAAAATGATAGAAACCACCACTGAGGAAACCAAGACATTAGATTTACTCAACAAAACCTTAAACTCTCTTAAATGTGTTCAAAAAACAAACGAACACTATAGACAAGGTACCCGGAAGATGATGTCTTAACAAAGAAAAAATATCATGAAAGAGATCGAAAATAAAACCAAATAGAAAGTCTAGCACCGAGAAGTACAATAGCTGAAGTTAAAATTTCTCTAGAAAGCTTCAACAGCAGATCTGAATAGGCAGAGGAAAAAAATCAGTGAACTTGAAAATAGGACAAATGAAATTATCAAGTGTGAGGAACAGTAAGAAAAAGAATGAAATAGTGAACAGAGACTAAGGAAACTGTGGCATCAAACCAGACCAACATGCAGATTATGGGAATTCCAGAAGGAGAGAAAGGGGCAAAAAGACTATTTGAAGAAATAATGGCCAAACCTTTCCAAATCTGGTAAAATATATAAATCTACACATCCAAGAAGCTGAATGCCAACTATGAAAAACTCCAAAAACTCCACATGAAGACATACCATAATCACATGCCATAATCAAACTGTCTTAACTCAAAGCCACATGAAGAAGAAAAAGGAGTATCAGTAAAGGTAACTATTTAGATAAATGTAAATAGAAGCAGGTTTTTGAAAGCTACTCAAAGTAAAGTGGTATCAATTCAACCTAGATTGTTATCAATTTAGAATGTTAAGTGTAATTCCATGTTAATTGATAAGAAAATGACTAAAAAATATACAGAAAAGGAAAAGAAGGAATCAAAATAGCATACTAGGGTAAAAAACTAAACACAAAAGAAAGCAATAATGTATTATCTGAGGAATAAAAAGGAAATATATGACATAGAAAACAGGAAGATGACAGAAGTCTTTTCTTATCAGTATTCACTTTACATTTAAATGGATTAAACTCACCAATCAAAAGGCTGAGATGGGTAGAATGCAACAAAAAATGATTCAACTGTATCTGTCTATAGAGACTCGCCTAAGATCCACAGACATAGGTTAAAACGTTACCTGACCTGCATCCACAAGTTAAAAGTAATGGAGGAAAAAAGATAATTCCATGCAAAAGGGAGCTGAAGTGGCTACATTAACATGAGACAAAACAGACTTTAAATAAAAAACTGTCAAAAGAGGCAAAAAAGGACACTACATATTAATTGATAAAAGGCTCAATCCATTAAGAAAATATGATGACTATAAATATGTATGCATCTAACACAGCCCCAAAATGTAAGAAGCAAAAATAGACATGAATGCAGGAAAAAAACCGTTCTAAAATAATAGTCTGACACAGTTTTATAGCTTGTCCCCACAAATGTCATGTTGAAAAGTAATCCCTAATGTTGGGGGGCGGGGGCTGGTGGGATGTGACTGGATCACAGAAGTGGATTTCTCAAGAATGGTTTAGCACCATTCCCTTGGTGTTGTCCTCAAGACAGTGAATGAGTTATTGCCAGATCTGGTTGTTTAAAAACATGTGTCATTGTCCCCCTCACCCTCTTTCTTGCTCCTGGCTCTTACCATGTAATGGGCCTGTTCTCACTTTGACTTCTGCAATGAGTAAAAGCTCCCTGAGGCCTCTCCAGAAGCTGAGCAGATGCCAGCAACATGCTTGTACAGCCTGCAGAACCATGAGCCAATTAAAACTCTTTTCTTTATAAATTACCAGTCTCAGATATTCCTTTATAGCAATGCAAAAATGGCTTAACACAAGTTGGTGTCTTCAATAACCTACTTTCAACAATGGATAGAACATATAAATAGAAGATCAATAAGAAAACAGAAGATATTAACTTCACAAACCAACTAGACGTAACAGGCGTGTACAGAACACTCAACAACAGCAGAATACACATTTTTCTCAAGTGTATATGGAACATCTTCCAAGACAGATTATAAGTTGGACCAAAAAACAAGTCTTAAGAAGTTTTAAAACACTGAAATCATACAAAGTATCTTCTTTAACCACAAGAGAATGAACCAAGAAGTCAGTAATAGGAAAAAAACTGAAAGTTTCACAAATACATGGAAATTAAACAAAACACTCTTAAATCACCAGTGACTGAAAGAAATAATCACAGGAAGACTAAATACTTAGAAACAAATGAAAATGGGAAGACTAAATACTTTGAGACAAATGAAAATGAAAACAACATACCAAAATGTATGGGAGTCAATGAAAGCAGTGCTCCGGTGGAAATTTTACCTATAAATGTCTATTATACTAAAAACCAATGATCTCAAGCCAATAACCCAACTTGACACTACAAGGAACTATAAAAAGAAAAGCAAATTAAACCAAGAGCTAGCAAAAGGAAAGAAAGAATACAGATTGGAGTGCATAGAAATAAAACTGAGAATAGAAAATCAATAATGCAAATTAACAAAACTAAAAAATCGTTTCTTTATAAAAATCAGCAAAATTGACAATCCTTCTACTGAACTAAGAGGGGGACAAAAAAAAACCCAGAAGACACAAACAACTAAAATAAAAAATAAAAGTAGGGGCATAACTACCAACCACATAGAAGTAAAAAGAAAATACAATGCATAATCTTACAGTGACTTTTTTTTTTCCTTTTTTTTTGGAGACAGAGTCTTGCTCTGTCACCCAGGCTAGAGTGTAGTGGTGCAGCCTTAGCTCACTGTAACCCGTGCTTCCTGGGTTCAAGTGATTCTCTGTCTCAGTCTCTGGAGTAGCTGGGACGACAGGAGTGCACCACCATGCCTGGCTGGTTCATTTTTTTTTTTTTGTATTTTTTGTAGAGATGAGGTTTTGTCATGTTGGCCAGGCTGATCTCGAACTCCTGGCCTCAAGTGATCCACCTACCTCGGCCTCCCAAATTGTCGGGATTACAGGGGTTAGCCACTACGCCCGGCCTACAGTGACAAATTAGATAACTTAGATGAAATAGAGACATTCCTGGAAAACACAGACTGCCAAAATTTATTTTAAAAGAAATAAAGAATCATAATAGGGCCATAGTGGCTCATGTCTATAACCCCAGCACTTTGGAAGGCCAAGGGAGGGTGGCTTGAGACCAGGAGTTTGAAACCAGTCTGGGCAACATAGCAAGACACCATCTCTACAGAAAATAAAAAGAAAATTAGCCAGGTGTGGTGACACATGACTGTGTTCCTAGCTACTTGGGAGGCTGAGGCAGGAGGATCCCTTGAGTCTGAGAGTTCAACAATACAGTGAGCTAAGATCATGGAACCGCATTCCAGCCTGGGCAACAGAGCAAGACCTTGACTCTATTAAAAAAATAAAACAAAATGAAGGAAAAAAAACCCATATGGTATTAAAAAAATAAAACAAAATGAGGGAAAAAAAACCCATATGATCATTTCAGTTGTCATATAAAAAGCATTTGACAAACACAACACCCTTTCATGATTGAAAACACTTGGCCAACAAGGAATAGAGAGGAACTTCCTCAATATGATAAAGGACATTAATGAAAATCCCACAGCTAACATTATACTCAGTGGTGAAAGACTAAAAGTTTCCTCCTGTGACCAGAAACAGACAAGGTGCCTACTTTTACCACTGCTATTCAACACTTTACTGGAAGCTCTAGTCTGAGTAATTAGGCAAGAATGATAAATAAAAGGCATATAAATTGGAAAGGAAGAAGTAAAACTCTCTCTACTCGCAGGTGACAGGATCCTAATATAGAAAATCCTAAAGAAGCTACAAAATAATACATTAGAGGTAATAGACAAATTCAACAAAATTGCAGGTTACAAGATCAGAAATAAAAGTTCTTCTTCTTTTTTTTTTTTTTTTTTGAGATGGAGTCTTGCTCTGTTGCCCAGGCTG
>NW_012117932.1:1574954-1625691 GCF_000951035.1 Colobus angolensis palliatus | reverse complement strand
TGTAATCCCAGCACTTTGGGAGGCCAAGACGGGCGGATCACGAGGTCAGGAGATCGAGACCATCCTGGTTAACACGGTGAAACCCCGTCTCTACTAAAAAAAAAATACAAAAAAACTAGCCGGGCGTGGTGGCGGGCACCTGTAGTCCCAGCTACTTGGGAGGCTGAGGCAAGAGAATGGCGTAAACCTGGGAGGTGGAGCTTGCAGTGAGCTGAGATCCAGCCACTGCACTCCAGCCTGGGCAACAGAGCGAGACTCCATCTCAAAAAAAAAAAAAAAAAGAAAGAAAACTTAGTATTGTTAAGATGGTAATACTACCCAAAGTAATTTAAAGATTCAATGCAATCTCCATCGAAATCCCAATGTCCTTTCTGACAAAGATGTAAAAACTTATTCTAAAATTCATATGAAATCTCACGAGATCCCAAATAGTCAAAACAATTTTGAAAATGAATGAAGTTGAAAGACTCACATTTCCTGATTTCAAAACTTACTACAAAGCTTCCATAATTGTACAGTGTGATACCAACATAAAGACAAACATATACAGACCAATGGAATACAACAAAAACCCCACAAATAAACCCTCATGTATATGGCCTAATGATTGACACAAGGGGCCAACTACTTTCAATGCAGGGAAAGGACAGTCCTTTCAATACATAGTGTTGGGAAAACTGGATATCCACATACAAAAATATTAAATTGGACCCTTACTATACACTATATAAAAAGTAATTCACAACGAGTCAAAGACTTAAACATACTGGCTGAAACTATGAAATTCACAGAAAGCATAGGTAAGACATTTCATGACACACTGGATTTGGCAATGATTTCTTAAATACAAAGCCAAAAATACAAGCAACAAAAGAAGAAATAAACCAGATTTCATCAAAATTAAAAATTTTGTGCTTGAAAGCACTATTAACAGAGTGTAGAGAATAGAAAATATCTGCAAACCATGTATCTGATAAGAGATTAATATCCAAAATTTAAAAAGAACTCCTATAACTCAACAACAACAACAAAAACAAACCACCAAATTTTAAAATGGGCAAAGAACTTGAATAAAAATCTCTCAAGAGAAGATATAGGAATGGCCAATAAGCACATGACAAGATGTTTACCATTCCTGGTCATTAGAGAAATGCAAATCAAAACCACAATAAGATACCACTTCATATCCATTAGGATGACTACTATTAAACAAAACAAAACAGAAAAGAACAAATGTTGGAGATGTGAAGAAACTGGACCCATGTGCACTGCTGTTGCGAATGTGAAATGGTGCAAACGTTGGGGTTACTATTATGGCGTCTCCTCAAAAAAATTAAACATATGGCTGAATGTGGTGGCTCACGTCTGCAATCCCAGCACTTTGGTGCACTGCTGCTGGGAATGTGAAATGGTGCAAACATTGTGAATTTTATGGCATTTCCTCAAAACATTAAACATACGGCTGAGCATGGTGGTTCCCTGCACTTTGGGAGGTTGACGCAGGAGGATCTCTTGAGCCCTGGAGTTTGAGACTAGCCTGGTCAACACAGCAAGGCTGTCTCTACAAAACTAACTAATTAATTATCGTATGACTTAGCCATTCCACTTATAGGTATATACCCAAATTAATGGAAAACAGGGATACTACAGAAATATCCATATATATAACACTAATATGGATATAAAATATAATATGGAATAATACATAATAATAATACAATATGGAAAGCAAGTATTTGTACTCTACTGTTTGTTATTCACAATAGCTAAAACACAGAGCAATCTTAAGTGTCTATTAATGGATAAATGGATAAACAAAATGTAGTATATCCACACAATGGAATATTATGATACATGCTATGACATGAAGGAATCTTGAAGACACTATGCTAGGTGAAATAAACCAGTCACAAAAAGACAAGTATTATAGTAATCTATTTAAATGAAACACCCTGAGTAGTCTAATTCAGAGATAGAAAGAATAGTGATTACTGAGTTGAGGGGAGAGGGAAATGGAAAGTTACTGTTTAACTAAAAGAGTTTAGTATAGGATGACGAAAAGTTCTGGACACAGCAGTGGTAATGTTTTAAGACAATGTGAATGTATTTAATGCCAATATGACTTGCATAGTTAAAAATGCCCAACATGGGGAATTTTATCTTACGTATACTTATCACAATATAAAGAGATAATTTATTTTTTAAAAATCCATTATAATGTTCAGAAAGTCTAAACTCCTAAGTAAAAGAGCCCCGAAACTTGGTAGGCCTTAAGTTCTTTATTCACAAAGCCCACACTGATAATCTCTCCCGTAAGAATGTAAAATTCAAACAGAGAGGGTACTGGTCTTGATTAACCTACAGAACCTAGAATAATATATATGTGTGTATACAATGAGTTTTGAGCTAGCAGAAGTATTACCACTGTTAGCATCTTATGTGTTGCCCACAAGCTATAGGTGGATTAAGTAACGCCAATATCTTATTTCAAATGAGATAATAATATATGGCAAAGTGTGTGGTAAGTTACCACATATTTAATGTAGTATTATTATTTTTTTTTTTTTGAGGCGGAGTCTCGCTCTGTCGCCCGGGCTGGAGTGCAGTGGCCGGATCTCAGCTCACTGCAAGCTCCGCCTCCCAGGTTTATGCCATTCTTCTGCCTCAGCCTCCCGAGTCGCTGGGACTACAGGCGCCCGCCACCTCGCCCGGCTAGTTTTTTTTGTATTTTTTAGTAGAGATGGGGTTTCACCGTGTTAGCCAGGATGGTCTCGATCTCCTGACCTCGTGATCCACCCGTCTCGGCCTCCCAAAGTGCTGGGATTACAGGCTTGAGCCACCGCGCCCGGCGTATTATTAATTTTTCTAAAGAAACAGTTATTGTTCTGTTGCCCAGGCTGGAATGCAGTAACATGATCAAAGCTAACCGCAGCCTTGAACTCCTGGGCTCAAGTGATTCTCTTACCTCAGCCTCCCGACTAGTTGAAACTTAGGTGCGTGCCATCACACCTGGCTAATTTTTAAACTTTTTTGTAGAGATAGGGTCTCGCAACATTACCCAGGCTGTCTCAAACTCCTGGCCTCAAGAGGTCCTCCCAGTTTGGCCTCCCAAAGTGCTGAGATGACAAGCATGAGCCACTGTATAATACTGTATAACACTGTAGGCCACTGTAGAATAGAGCTGCCTGGCCCTATTCATTATTAATCATTATTAATAACATGTTAAATATGTGGTAACTTGCAAAATCCTTTGCCATTTATTATTTCATTTGAAATTAATACTATGTTAAATACTAACAGTATTATTAATAATGTAGGCTAAATATGTAGTAAATGTTATTTTCTTTTTCCTAAAATTTAACTGCCAACAATCGTCGATTCCTTCCATTTTTGATCTATGTAATACTGAACAGGTAAAGATCTTTACATCGTACATGGTATTTCAAAGATCAAAGGCTTTGGAGTCAAGAGACTTAGATCTGCATTTTGACATTGTTGTTTGCTTGCAGTTATGACCTGTAGTAAGTAATTTAGGTCTTTTCATTTTTTATGTCTTTCTCCTATCTTTAATCTTACTCATGTCACTCCTTCAATTTTATCTCAAATGAGTGGAAAAAATAGGGTTACAATCTTAATACTTTGTGCCTCTGAATTAAGGGTGAACAAGATCAGGAAGCTCAAGGAAATTCTGCCAAAAATCAAGCTATTTTGTGTCTTGCTCCCACACCACCAAGGAACACAAGGTGAAGATTAATTGCCATTGCAACGTGGAGACATGTAAAGTGGTAAAAATACCAAAAAAAACACTATTATTTGTATTAGAAAGCAATTTTGCCAAAGAAAATGGAAAGTCAAAAAAATTAAAAGGAATTGTAACTGTTACATAATTTTTAAAAATTTAGCAGGTCAAAGAGGTCAGTTCAGAATAAAAGAATTCTTGGTATTTTAGGGGTGGGAAGTAAAGAAGGGGTAGGAAGAGGGGAAGGGAAGCAAAGAACAATAAGTTCTACAGACTTCAATTTTTCTTTGTTTTTTCCAATAACCACAAAACAGGACCTCTTAGAATTAGGAAAAACTACCAAAATGCTATTAAGTATGCTAAATCTGACTACATAGATTTAACACAGACAATGCAGATCTTAAGCAGTTTTATGGAGGTACAGCAATATAATAAAATGCCACTGATCTGGACTCCCTAATTCCATAAGACTATGAACTCCAGAAGGGAGAAAGAAAACTTTTGTTAGTTTCATCACTGCTGTTTTCCCACTGCCTCAAACTGAACAGTGCTCAATATATAACAGGTGTTCAAGAAATAATTGTTGACTAAATTACCTCCTCTTTGAAGTGACCAGTTTTTCAATACATAAAAGGAAAAATATCTTTATTACTTTTGAGGGTGATTTATTGTGTGGTTATTCTATAATTATTTATGCATTGCTTAACTTTGAAAAAGAATTTAAAGCAATACAAAAGATTATTTTGTATTTTCTTCAGTCCCCTTCAAAGTTTTATTCAGATTTATAATAATATTTGCACATCTTCAGCCTTCTTAAACTTTACTAAGAAGATAACCTGAATAAAAACACAAAAAGTGTTTCAATGTAACCATTTCTCACTCCCTGATCATCTCTTTGTCATGTAACAATTTCACTTGCAGCATGAAGATAATAATTATGTCACATTTAATTCTGAAGAGGAAGTAGTTCCTTATTTCCTAGTATATAATTGTTAATAAAATTCTCCTAAAGTCAAGCTGCTCTTACAGCTTCTCAAACAGCTGGTCATTCAATGATGTTCCTTGCATAATTTCTTAATTTCCAGAGAATTTATTTTCCCTTTCTCCTCCTTAGACGATTTTATAGCTCAGCACAATATAAGTACTGTGTTATAGTACTTGAAGGCAATACAGCTGTTCTTTTAAAATATTTGATAACTGGAATGCTTCACTAATATTAGCAAACCTACATGATTTATTTCATCAGAATTAATAAGATTTCCTTCTCTCTGGAAAGTACTATCCTTCACTGTCTCCACTAGATAGGCAGTCCTTAAGACAACTAATGTGTAACTTTCCAAAACTAGGTAGTTGAGTTCGTTTCCATTGTTACTGTTCACTGCTATTCTTATGGCAGCAAGTTAGGGACTGAGATACATTATCTTTTCTCTGATAAATGAACAGGGAAAAAAATCCTAAGATGTCAGCAGGGGAAAGATGAATTCTTTACCTCCCAAATCCACAAAGATGATGACAGCCTTTGATGCCATGATAATTTTGATTCAGCTATGTTGCAGAGAGTTTTCTGTGAATCATCTTATAATTTTAACTTTTTTTAAAAAATAAGAAAGTGTTCTAAACTGACTGAAAATTAGCTTCTTGAAATACAATACATTTTTGTTTCTGAATTGCAAGTTGCAAAAGCCTGAGGGAATCAAGTATATCACAATAGCCTATAAACTCATAAATAAAATTAAATTGAATTCTGGCATTAATTAATAATAGAACCTTCTTATATTTTGGGTTTTAACAAAAACAAGAGAATAACTTGTCTTCTCACAAAAACATGTATTTTAATCTCATTATCTACTACTTATTGACCACCTCCATAATAAGATAACTAATGCCTAAAATAAAGAGCAATTCAACAAAGATCAAATGTAAAATTATGACTGGTAAGTCTAAATCCATTACATTTATATTTCATCTGGGTATCCTGCATGGGACATAAGAGCAGTAACAATATAATCTTCCCAATATTATCAAATTAATAGGTTAGGACAATTCCCACATAGCATTTGTGGCTTCTGATTTTCATCAGACACACAAAAATATTTAGCAATGTAGTTCCAACAAATTATCACAACTACTTTCAAATATTCACTAAAATATGCAAGAAAAAAACAACTTACTATCTCGGAGTGTTTCCCAAGCCCACTGGTCATTTTTGAAGAAAAGATGTCGTTTGATTTCTTCTACACCATTTCGTCCTAATCTCACTTCCCTGAATAAAGACAGAAGGAGAAAAGTAATTAATCATTTGAGATCTTATTATAACCTGTCCAGGTTTATTTGTGAGCAGAATATTAAATCTGTGCAGGACAAATACAGTTCTAAGGTGAAATTATATTGTCAGCATAATTTCAGCCCAAATAGAAAATATGTTAAAGATAGAGAACATTAAAGAATTTTTTTACAAGAAAACTGAAGAAAGGCCAGACGCGGTGGCTCACACCTATAATCCCAGCACTTTGGGAAGCCCAGGTGGGGTGGATCACCTGAGGTCAGGAGTTCGAGACCAGCCTGGCCAACACAGTGAAACCCCATCTCTACTAAAAATATAAAACTAGCCAGGTATGGTGGAACACGCCTGTAGTCCCAGCTACTTGGGAGGCTGAGACAGGAGAATCGCTTGAACGCAGGAGGCAGAGGCTACAGTGAGCTGAGATCGCACCACTGCACTATAGCCTCCGTGAGACAAAGCAAGACTCCACCTCAAAAAAAGAAAAGAAAACTAAAGAATAACTACAAAAAAAACCCATGACTTTTCTACTCACAACAAAAATCCCGATTGATCACCACCTTACTTCATTAGCAAAATGAATAAAGCACCATACATTTTCTTGACAGTTGTTTGTGCGTGTATGTTTATTTTTTTTCTTCCAGTGGTAAAGTTATGCTTTTTTTTCCCCAACCAAAACTTTACTTAGGCAGTAATACCAGATGCTACCAAAAACCTCCAGAAACACATTTTAAATTTTGAATTTCCAATTTATAATCTATTAATTATTTCTGATCACTCAAAAGTCAGTGACTACTAATTCTTGATACTGCCACAAAATTCAGAGCTTTCACTGGACAAGTTACTGATACTAGCCTCTTTCCTGGTGAGCAAAAAGCTTTTAAAAATGTGATTTTAGCTGAATTGCAAAAAGAAAGTCAGTACCTTTTTTTCCCTAGTAGAGTGCTTATAAATAAAGAAAATACTCTAAATTCTAAGTTTCTGCATAAGCTAAAAGATAAGTTGGCTTAGACATGTGACAATTTTTCCAAGAAGCTTTCACAAACTCTCAAACTGGATTAGAAAACCTCTCCATGGTTCTCCGGCACATGGTACTTACCTCATGGTAATTAGCTGTCTGTACTATAAATGTCTGATTTGCTCATCTAATTCCCCCAAAGGACTATGAGTTATTTGAGAGAAGTGGCTCTGTATCTTCCTCACTACTATATTCCTAGCACTTAATAAACAGCATAGTACAATTCTTTATATTAAAATGTAAAAATTAGCCAGGCACAGTGGCTCACACCTGTAATCCCAGCACTTTGGGAGGCCAAGGCAGGTAGATCATGAGGTCAGGAGTTCAAGATCAGCCTGGCCAACATAGTGAAACCCTCTCTACTGAAAATACAAAAATTAGCCAGGCATGGTGGCGGGTACCTGTAGTCTCAGCTACTCAGGAGGTTGAGGCAGGAGAACCGCTTGAACCCGGGAGGTGGAGGATGCAGTGAGCCAAGATCGCGCCACTGTACTCCAGCCTGGGTGACAGAGCAAGACTCTGCCTCAATGAATGAATCAATCAATCAATGTAAAAATTAGCCAGGCATGGGTGGCTCACGCCTATAATCCCAGCATTTTGGGAGGCTGAAGTGGGAGAATCACTGGAGCCCAGGAGTTTGAAACCAGCCTAGGCAACAAGCAAAATCCTGCCTCTATTTTTAAAAAAAAAAGTAAACATTTGAAAAACCATACTTCAAGCTCTAAAGGACATAATAAAGGGAGGCAAGTTAAAGCAAATATCAACTTGAAACATATTTAAAAGTACTAGGTCTCCCTAATATTTAAAAATTTACAATCATAAACATTAAGTATAATCTTACTAATACATCTGGTTCACTTTCAAATTTCAAAAGTAAACTTCAAAGGTATACATAATATGTCATTTTTCTTTCAAAAATGCAGACAAATATTAAAATGCTTGTTGAAGCTACAAGATGGAACACCAACTATTATGTCTAGAAGAAAAAAGGTAGTATACTTTTAAAAATGGCTTTATACTATTGACTCTTTCAACAACCATATACCATACATCATCAAATATAAAATGGTTTAAAGTATAAGGTGTATCACCATTTTTATACCACTAGGAAAAAGAATGCTCCCAACTCATACCATTGACTGTGAGATGTTCTCTAATTTCAGAGATGCTATGTTAAAAAAAATTTTTAGATTCAATAAAATACACTGTAATTTTTATAATTAACCAAGTTAAAAATTGAACAATAAAAGAAAAAGTCATCTAATTTAGCCATCAGCCAAGACTATATTATCATCACAATTTCTTAGGTATGATAAGTGAGCTGAGATCCACAAAAGACATCTAGAATATCATAAATTATCTCAGGTTTCACTGTCATTAACGGTTTTGAGAATGGTAGCATATAAAAATTCTAACAATTTACACGTAGAAACTCAGATATGGACCTTAAAAACGGAGCAGAAGATGAGAAGTCCTCAGAATTAATACAGGCTCAACTTTAAAATTATTTACCTGTCAGTAAGGAAGGCACAAATAAGGTTTTTTGCTTCTTTTGATATGTCATTATCATCAGGAAAGGTAAGTGAATTTTTATGATTCATAATTTTACTGTAAGTTCCAACCAAAGAATCTGCATAAAAAGGTGTATCACCTGAAAAATCAATAAAGAAAACAAAAGCAAAATGAAATATATTTGAAAAAAGTCAGTTTCAAAGGACGAGTCAAAGTTACCCATTTAAAAAGATTATTAGGTATGTATTAAACTAAAAACATACTCCTAATATATAAAAAGAACACATCATAAAGTTGCTCTAAGCCTCTAAATGCTTTTAAAAACACATACAAAGCAGGTTTGGATCATGTTTATTACCCACAAACAAAATCAAGATTGCTTAAGAAAATAAATATTATATTAGAAAGAACCAAGTGGCGAGTTTTGAGATGAACAACTATAATAGAGAGACATAAAATAAAATCTTCCTTTACTCACCTACAAGCATTTCGTATAAAAATACCCCAACCGACCACCAGTCACATTCTCTTCCATAATAACCATCACCACCTTGGGATTTTAATACTTCAGGGGAAATATAATCAGGTGTTCCAACTGCTGTATCACATCGTACCATGCCTTCCTAAAAAGAGCGGCAGGTCAAATTTTGAATTAGGATATCAAGTCTTAATTATTTAAAATGACTTTCTTATTAATATAACCTATGGGACTCCAAATCTTTGAGCTATAAAATATCATATATTAAAACTTAATGGAAACCTGACAAAAATTAACACAGCTTAATCATATATATACATACTATACACACACCATATACATATATACCATATAATGTATGTATGTGTATACACGTGTATGCATATACACACACACTATATGTGTATTCACATATATACACACACCAGTGATTATTTTGTAATAATGCTCACTAGAAAGACATACTGCCACCATTTATTATTCCCCGAGTTGTGCCAATATCATGGTATCATCTTAACTGCTGAGAACAAGTACACAGGCCAGTGCAAATACATTGGGGAGTTTATAGAATAGAGCATTTTACAACATAGTGGTATAAACGCTGACTTCCTTATTTTTTACTAAAATAGCTATTTAACTATGTTTGAAACTACAAAAGAAACATACAAAAGTTGACTGTATAAATATAAAATGGGGGCACATATGTATGGGAAAAGGGCATAATAGTGTAAAGCACACTGAATATCTATTTGATGTGAATTTTAACTGCCCTCCCCCACCAAACCTGAGAGACTTGTTCGTTGTTACCTATATTTGCTGGTATTAATGAAACAGAATTATAACTAAATGCTCACACAACAGTTCTCATGCAGTCTTTCCTTCACTGTTTATATGAAGTGAAGGAATAACATACACAGCTGAATGAGCTGTGTATGTTATTATATATTTATTATATAGTGAGGATAGGTATTATATAGTAAGGATAGGTATCTTTTAAGACTCACTCCTAAAATAAGCAGTAAAATTTTTTATATGTTAACAGAAGTAAAACACTAAAAAATACACACATTACTGAAATCCAATTTTTATGAAAGTCTAATTTTAACACTGGCAGAAGTATTTAGTGACGTTTAAGCTAATTCCATTCCTAGTTACCAGTAGTGTATATTAGAGTTGTTATGAAGGATTTAGTAAATTTGGCAATCCACATTTACCCTAAATAGAGAGGAAAAAATAAATCACTAACAAGTTACTAATACCACATTGAAACCATGGTATCTAGTTCAACAAATAAGGTCATATCAATTCTGGGCAAGTCCAGCGATGGTTAGTAAATTCTTAAACCATTTTCTAAAGAAGCATCTATCTTGAATTAGCAAAAACTAAATTAAAATCTAGTTAATTAACCTTATTCATCTTCATACAAGTACCAAAATCTGCTAACTTCAAATGTCCAGATTTATCCAGCAGCATGTTATCAGGCTTCACATCTCTGCGGGAGGGAAAAAATAGTACAGTATTTTCTGAAACAGATTACACACTGTAAAAATTGTATGAGGCAGTTATTTTAGGTCAAGCATCCTCAATCTAGGTAAGGCCATCTTGGATCTGTATGTGTTCTCTAACCACATCTATAAATTAAATTTCATCAAGGAAACTTCTTTGTATGTTAATGCCTCAGAAGAAAACATATATATTCCTTTTTAAACAGAGTTTGATTCTTTCAGAGGGAAAATCAAATCGTTTAAGAGAGACTGACCACCAAAAATACAACACTCAGACATAAAAGGTGATTGAAACATATGAGATAGGTAAGTACATAAAAAACCCCGCTAAGTTGCTTTCATTTTTGATCCCTGACATGTAGGCACAGCAACTGCATACAGGATTCCAGCAGTGTTTGTACAACAAATGAAACTATTCGTCTATGAATAAATATGATGTATTCACTAATTAAAAGCAAATTAAATTACATATTTTAAAAATTAACATCAAAGTGTTTAACTCCTAGCACATACCTTAGAAAACTAGTTTACAATTTTTACTTTTCAGAATACCATTTAAAGGCTATATGATCAGATTAAGGGATATTAAAGAATATATTTATACCAACATTAAACTGAAATGCTAAAATTACGAACTTCAAAGTCTGGAGTTCTTTTTTTTCCCCCCTTCCTGAGATGGAATCTCATTCTGTCACCCAGTCTGAAGTGTAGTGACTAAATCTCAGCTCACTGAAACCTCTGCAGTCAGGCTCAAGTGATCCTCCCACCTTAGCCACCCAAGGAGTTGGGACCACAGGTGCATGCCACCTGTTGTTGAGATGGGTTTCGCCATGTTGCCCAGGCTGGTGTCAAACTCCTGAGCTCAAGAGATCCACCTGTCTTGGCCTCCCAAAGTGCTGGGATTATAGGCGTGAGTCAGCACCTGGCCAAAGTCTTGAGTTCTGAAATGTCATTCATGTCATACAGAAGAATGGGTGAATTGAGAGTAAGAAATGTTAAAGTTATTTTTTAGCTATTTCCTTCAACAAATGAGAACATTTAAAGCACTTTTATCTTTACCTGTGAATAAAACCCATGGAATGGATTGCATCCAATGCAAGAACTACTTCTGCAGTATAGAATCGTGCCCATTTTTCAGGCACATCATAGTTGCTCATTAAGTTTACAAGATCTCCACCAGGCATGTATTCCATCACCATGTAGAGATAACGATCATCTTGGAATGCATAAAAAAGCTACACAGACAAAAAAAACACACAAAACATACTCATTAATGTTAAACAAAATTGTTTCACTTAAAAAGTGGCAAAAATACTAATAAAAGATTTAAGTAAAATTCATCAAATTACAGAAGTCGCAAGTCTAGTTAAAAAAAAAAGACAAACATAAATGCCACAAAGACCCCTGTACATGCAAAAGGACTATAACCTGATTATTCAGAAGAGTTACATGGAGATAGTCTTTCTTCATAACTTTCTATACTATTTGAATTTCCTTTACTGAGAATTTTTTTAAATTGTAATATTTTCAGTAAATATACAAATCTCCTAGGCAAAGAAATACTATACTTCTTATTTGTGCATCAGTGAGGTCTACTATTAAATTTATATCAATATCACAATGCTTAAGAAGTCTTTGATAAATTTGGCTTAGTTTCAGCTGTTTCTTATTAGCTGTGTGACTAGTAATTTGCTTAACCTACCCAAGTCTCTGCAACTATAATCTCTTCTAAAACACTGTAAGGACTGTACTTTAACTTTTATACCTGTTGCTTAGTCAAGTATCCAGATGCCTGGCAGTTAGCAATTGCTTAATAAAGGCTTACTGAACCAAATCATAAATTAATCCATAAAGTAACAGTGCACCTAACAGATTAACTGTCTTTCAGGGTTGAGGGTTGTTAAAAAAGATTACTGAATATAGAAAGCACTTAGTGTAATAGCTGCTCAACAAATGACAACAGTCAGGAGGAGGAGCAGTAACAACACAAAAGGAGGAGGAAGGCAGCCGCTAGGGCTAAAATAGTAACAGTAAAATCCACTAATGTGAAATTAGTGAGGATATCAGGCATAAATATAGTATGTGACCAGGGACCAAATAAAAAGGCCAAATTTATAAAATAACATTTTAAGTAAATATAAGAAGTTCGGAATTAAACTAAAATAAAAATAAGCCCCAGAGAAGATGATCTGTAATTTACCCAGATGTTTGTCTTAAAATCTTAATGTTTCATTTTTTTCAACAGTGTTTAGTAATTGTAGTTATAGATTCAGTTATTTTGTTTTGATTTTTTATTTTTTTGTAGAGGTAGGGGGGCCAGTCTTGAACTCCTGCCCTCAAGTGATCTTCCTGCCTCAGCCTCTCGAAGTGCTCGGATTACAGGCTTGGGACTACCACACCCGGACAAGACTCAGTTATTTTAATGTAAAAAATACATTTGGGGGGAAGAGGGAAGGATACGAAACAAAGTGGCATTTCATGACTATCCCAGATTAAAGTACACAATTTGTCATTTGGGCCCCATAAAGAAATATTGTTAATTTGGTGACAGTTTTACCCCTATTTATAGACAATATATCCAGAGAAATAAAGCTCTGAATTCCTAAATTGTAAATAGCCCTGAAATTAACAATTATGTCACATATCTTTTAACTAACAGACACTGAACATGCATGTATCAGTGGTTGTTAACCAGTGGTGAACACATTTTTGGTTGTCACAACTGTGTGTGAGGAGGGAAGAGTTGCTACTAGCATCTCCTGTGTAGAGGCCAGGAATGCTGCTAAACATCCTAAATAAACACACTAGTAATCGGAATAATGTAAAGGATAGCCCCCAACAACAAAGAATTATCTGGCCCAAAACGTCAATAGTATTAGGCCTGAGAAACTCTGATCTACACAGTTGTTAAAAACATAGACATTTCAAGTTGAAAAGTGCTATGGTGACTGGGTATGGTGGCTCATGCCTGTAATCCCAGCACTTTGGGAGGCTGAGGTGGGCGAATAACGAGATCAGGGGATCGAGACCATCATGGCTAACACAGTGAAGCCCATCTCTACTAAAAATACAAAAAAAACTAGCTGGGCGTGGTCCCAGCTATCCCAGAGGCTGAGACAGGAGAATGGCATGAACCCCAGAGGCAGAGCTTGCAGTGAGCCGAGATCACACTATTGCACTCCAGCGTGGGCGACAGAGCAAGACTCCGTCTCAAAAAAAAAAAAAAAAAAGTGCTATGGCATAAACCTTCAACATTTTTCATATCCTTTTAATTCCAATTACTGTTACGCTTTTTAAGGATAGATTTCATTATATATTATAAATAAATAAATCACAAATACAAGTTAGAAAATTAGAAATGGTCTAGCCCAGTTTAACTTCCCCCGTATGACATTTTGCATTAAGGACCCCAATACACAAGACAGATAAAACATGAAGCTGAACTCATAAAAGCAGAGAGAAAACTCAGAATTATAGTCTATCCAAAACCCCACTTGACCCCATGATTTTGCCTAAGGTACCTCCACAATTGAACATAACCAGTCAAAGACAACTTTCACACTTATGAACAAGGAAACTGTGGCCCAGAGATGTTAAGTAACATGGCCATAACTTCAGAGGAAGGCCTATGGCAATCAAGACGAGGACCTAAAACTACTGACTTCTAGTTTATTTTTCTTTCTACTGAAAACCTAAAGACAAGTATTATTTGGTGACCTAGCTTAACTTGGTTTCCTCTCACTTTCCCTTCCTTTCCCTTATTATCTCCTCTTCACAAAATAAGAGACAAATAAATGAGGAGACAGCTAAACAAAATGAGAGCCTCATGTCTGGTGAAAAAAAATTCAATATTAAATAAAAGTATCTATTTAAATTTTAATAATATATGACTTCCCTCAAATCTAAGTAGATTAAGTTTTCTGTATCTTCTGTATTTAAAAATATCTAATTTAAAATTCTGTGTTTAAATTTTATATTTATTTTTTATTTTTATTTTTGATACAGGGTCACACTCTGTTGCCCAGGCTAAAGTGCAGTGATGTGAACACAGCTCACTGCAGCCTCAACCTCCTGGACTCAAGCAATCCTCCTGCTTCAGCCTCCTAAGTAGCTGGGACCACAGGCATGTACCACCATGGCTCAGTAATTTTTTAAATTTTTTGTAGACATAGGTTCACCATGTTGCCCAGGCTGGTCTCAAACTCCCGGGCTCAAGCAATCCTCCTGCCTCGTCCTCCCAAAGTATTGAGATTACAGGCCTGAGCCAAATGCCCAGCCCAAATTCTACATTTAAATTAAATTTCTTTTTTTTTGAGACGGAGTCTCGCTCCGTCGCCCGGACTGGAGTGCAGTGGCCGGATCTCAGCTCACTGCAAGCTCCGCCTCCTGGGTTTACGCCATTCTCCTGCCTCAGCCTCCCGAGTAGCTGGGACTACAGGCGCCCGCCACCTCGCCCGGCTAGTATTTTTTGTATTTTAGTACAGACGGGGTTTCACCGTGTTAGCCAGGATGGTCTCTATCTCCTGGCCTCGTGATCCGCCCGTCTCGGCCTCCCAAAGTGCTGGGATTACAGGCTTGAGCCACCGCGCCCGGCCTAAATTTCCTATATATAAATTCTACAGAAGCATAATTATTTTGTTCTGGCCTTTCTTTCTAGAAATGATTCAATATAATTAAACTTTTAAGATTTAAAAGGTAATCAGACAATTTTGTAACTGCCAGTAAATTCTCTATTACTATTCTAAAACACAAACTAAGCTTCTCAGATATGTTTAGTTACAAACTAATAGAGCAATAATGAAAGAGCAGCAAAGTCATACCTGAACAACCCACGGACTATTAGCAAAAGCCATGATGTCCCTTTCTTCCCAGAAAAAAGCAGAATCAGATCTCTTAATCATTTCAAATTTGCTGAGAAGCTTCATAGCATATACCTTCCTGGTGGATTTATGCCTTACCTTTAAAATTGAAAAGGGAAAATAATGAACCTTTTGTTAACATTTAAAGCTCAAGGTTTCACAGAACAATTTACTAAGTGCTTTTAATACTTGTTAAATAATTAAGCTTTACTGTTTCAGTTATTTTTATTTCTTCTCTTCTGCCAAATTATTCCAAGTAGCTAATGTCAAGACTTAATTATCAAAAGTAATGTTTTAAAAAAATCTTTATTTCCTATATTATAAGATACGATCCCCCCTCCACCCTGGTATGTAAGCTGCTTCCTATTTATAAAGCTTACTATTCTACAGCATTTTAGTCTAATATTACAAGCAAAGATTTATGTTCTGACGCCTCAGACTACTTCTCTGCCATAGGTACTTGGGTAAAACACTTCCCACTATGGTTGGATTTGACACTAGGTTTTCACACCCTTAGGCAACAATGTCTAAAGGAACTTCAAGCAACAATTCTATAAAAACAGTATTTTCCCAAATAATATGTTAAACACACAAGTGGATTATTTTAATTTAATAAAGTCCTTTTTTATTCTCATTAAAATAACCTACCAATTGAACTTCTCCAAATGCACCTCTACCAATCACCTTCACTACTTCATAATCTTCGGCTTTCATTCGTAAATCTCTGATTTTATTTATTGTGTCTTTATCTGTATGAAAAGAAAAGCTTATCATTTTAAATCACTAAAGTATTACAACTAGCACTACTTATTTCACATTCGAGTTCTTAAGAAACAATGAAAAACAACAAACTTCATTAAGAATTATTTGAAAATATGGTGAAACTTGAAGCTATAAAACAGATAAATGTTCAATTTGCTAAGATTTTTTAAAACAAATTCCAGAAGAACTTCATTATAGCTACTAAAGGTTTTTACTAATCAAAATATGACTTAATAGAATGTTTTAAAAACAAATATTACACTACAAACAAAAGTTGAGAATAATTAGCTAATTAGTTCCTGGTATTTTAAGTACACATCAAATCTGAATCTAGGAAACATGAGTAGCTATTTTAGATTAATACTAGAATAAATTTTTCTTTTTATAAATAAGGTCAGTTTTAGTGATCCTTTAAAAAAAGATGTAATTTAAGATATCAAAGGCAAATACACCAAAAAAAAACACAGTAAATTTTCCAACTGGCAATCTTTAATACTTATATCATTACATTTCTCTATTTGAACCTAGATTTTAACTTGAAACGCACAGTGAAAATCACTGCAATTATTTATATAAACCTGTCATACTACAAACTACAATAATTCACAAATCCCCACTGGATAGATATTCTAATTCCTAATTTGGTCATAGATTAAATTAGGGCTATTTTAACCCACATGGGTCAACACTGGCATGAGATTACATGGAAAAGCTTCACATTTCAGAGTTGTATAAAATACACAGCAGCTATTAAACTTCAGTTCTAGCTCCTAATAAGAGCTGTATTAATATTCTTGTTTTCCTTTTCAAATGCAAATTTAAAGTCAAGTGTTTGTGTACTTTATGACCAATAAATACATGCAACAGAGAGCAAATTTCTACAAAGTTATAAGAACATTTAATTTTAAGTTACATATTCACTGCAAGATGCATCAGAAAGATAGACAATAATCAATTAATTCACTGCACAAATATTTGTATCTACCACACATCAGGCTGTACAGCACTGGAAATAAAGGTAACTTTAAAATGTAGCTCCTATTCTTTAAGAGTTCAAACACTAGCAAATGAAACAGAAACAATGAAAAAAAGAATTGAAAATAATGTAATAAGGAATATAAACAGTTTTTTGAGTACTAAGGAGGACACCTAACCAAAGCCTGTTGGGGTGAGAAATAGGTAGGAAGACTCTGCAAATGATGGTACCTGAAACAAGTCTAAACTGAATAGTAGTGGTTAGCTAGGCAATAGACAATGAAAGAAAGAACAGACTAGGCATGGTGGCTCACGCCTGTAATCCCAACACTTTGGGAAGCTGAGGGAGGCGGAATGTATGAGTTCAGGAGTTCAAGACCAGCCTGGGAAACATGATGAAACCTTGTCTCTACAAAAAATATTTTTTAAAAATGTAGCTGGGTGCAGTGGCAGTTTCCTGTAGTCCCAGCTACTCAGAAGGCTGAGGTGGGAGGATCACCTAGGCCTGGGAGGTGAAGGTTGCAGTGAGCCAAGATCACACCAGTACACCCCAGTCTGGGCGACAGAGTGAGACCCTGTCTCAAAAAAAACGAAAGAACAAACAAATATAAGCAGACAAGCAATGTAAACCAAGCACAGAGGAACTGTATCTAAGTTCTATGTTGCTGGAGTCTCAAGTTTGTAGTAAGGACTGACAGAAGAGGCTGGAAAGCCCCAGATAAGTTCAAGAGCTTGAACTTTACCTGTCAGCCAGTAGTTATAGTAATAACACTATTATTTAAGTGTTATTTACATATTAAAGTTTTCACATTAAAGTTTAAAGTAGCTCTCTATATAAAATAGATCAAAGAAACTGCTCTGTTCTAAAGGAGGTTAAAGGTGTCAGAGAAGAGACAGAGCCTCATCTACTTTAGGCTCTTCCATAATACAGCCCCTGAGGAATCCTCTGGAATCTGCTAGGAACTGAGAAACACCACTACTATGGGCAGGAAGCCATGAAAAGGAATTACAGTGGACAAAACAACATAGTCAAACTTACATTTCAGGAAAACTACTCTAGGGAATATGTAGAAGATGAGTTCAATAAAGGCAAGATAGGAGGTGGGGAGAATTTTAAGAGTATTGTAATACCCCAGATGAGACAGAAAGTTCTGAACCTGGATAATATAATAGCCTGTGAGGTTGAGAAAAGATTCTTGGATCTAGCTATTTGAGCTAGAATAGGCTGTAGAGTCTTGACAAAGGCTGCAGACAAGTCATTTGAAATCTAAAAGATCTTTCTATGTTCTACTGCCTTGGATTTCAGCTTGTTCTAATACAGGTTTACGTGCTAATAAGTGTAAGTGCCTCTGTTGGGTGGCTTTCAGTCAAACTCAGAGTTTCTATGGTCCTAGTTTTCCTAGTTCATCTCACCAATGGTCCAACCTAGAACTAATCAAGAACTTAATGGTAAAATTCTAAGCATTAGACTTTAGTTTCCCAAACACTCAGGACTATGTATTCACACCCACCCAAATCTCAGGATCTTAAACAGAAGCCTATTTATTGTAAAGTAGTCATGTAAGAAACCCACTCTTGGTCTAGGGGTACTATATAGCCTGAACTTTGTAGGCTTATGGCTCCGTTGAGACAGAAAACAATGCATGCACTAGAACGGGGTTCCCAACCCCTGAGCCGCAGACCTGTACCGGTTCATGGCCTATTAGGAACTGGGCCATACAGCAGGAGATGAGCAGTGGGTGAGCAAGCATTGCCATCTGAGCTTCATCTCCTGTCAGATCAGCAGTGGTCCTAGATTCTCACAGGGGCACAAACTCTATTGTGAACTGCACATGCAAGGGATCCAGGTTGCATATTCCTTATGAGAATCTTTTTTTAATGCCTGATGATCTGAGGTGGAACAGTTTCAGAAAACCATCCCGTCTGCCACCCCCCAACCCCCATCCTGTCCATAGAAACATTATCTTCCACAAAACTGGTCCCTGGTGCCAAAAAGTTTGAGGACTGCTGCTCTAAAGAGAAATAATAAGTACAAAAATAAATATGTAACTTAATTTCACATTGTGATACATATTCTAAAGAAAATAAGACCAAGCTTTCCCAAGTCTGTAAGGGGAGACTGTAGGCTAATTCTTCAGTCACTTCAAACTCTGCAACTCTGCATTGATTCCTTAAATAAACAAGAGTCAAGGAAAACAACTCAAAATTGGTTATTTTTTTAATTGACTATTGATGCCACTCCCAATGCCCCCAATTCTTTGAGCAGCTATTCTTGCCCAAAGGCTAACAGTCTTAGGCAAGTTTTTCTCTCTGTACACATTTGTTTGGCTGCTGCAATCACATACCATCAGTGAACAGCTTTCTCTGCTCGGCTAGTGAATACACCACTCGTACGCTTACATAACATTGCAGCCTCTTTTTTTTTATTTTTTTATTTTTGTTAAGCCTGCATGATCATTTTTCTTTATGAAGAAATTTTACGGGGATGAGATACTCCGTTTTAAATTTTCTCTTTTTTCTTACTGTTGCTGTCGCCGAGACAGGCGGATCACGAGGTCAGGAGATCGAGACCATCCTGGCTAACACGGTGAAACCCTGTCTCTACTAAAAATACAAAAAACTAGCCGGGCGAGGTGGCGGGCGCCTGTAGTCCCAGCTACTCAGGAGGCTGAGGCAGGAGAATGGCGTAAACCCGGGAGGCGGAGCTTGCAGTGAGCTGAGATCCGGCCACCGCACTCCAGCCCCGGTGACAGAGCAAGACTCCGCCTCAAAAAAAAAAAATAAATAAAATAATGCATACTCCATTATGCTTCAAAAGGACAACATTTGGACTGGGCATGATGGCTCACACCTGTAATCCCAGTGCTTTGGGAGATGGAGGCAAGAGGACTGCTCAAGGCCAGGAGTTCAAGACCAGCCTGGACAACACAGCAAGACTTGTCTTTACAAAAAATTTAAAAATTAGCCAGGTCCATGGTGGCATGCACCTGTAGTCCCAGCTACTTGGAAGGCTGAGGCAGAAGGACTGCTTGAGCCCAGGAGTTCGAGGTTGCGGTGAGCTATGGACGTGCCACTGCACTCCTGCCTGTGCAACAGCCTCTTAGGGGAGAGGAAAAAAAGACAACATTTCAAGTATACTCTTCTCTTCTTGCTTTGACACAATGCATATGCACTGGTAATAGAAAATAAAATGTGGTATGGTGGTACATACAGCACTCAAAACTCAAGATGTAACAGCATCACTGTGATGTCTACTGTGCTGAGCAGCAGTGTGAAGTGAGGAGAGAATTACATATGGTCTCTGTTGTAGCTACTCAGTTTAGGTGTTGTAGAATAAAAGCCACCACACACAATACACTTTTTAAAGTATGGCAACATCCCAAGAAAACTTTATTTATGGACACTAAAATCTGAATTTCCTATTATATCACATTCATAATATATTATTCTTTTGACTTTTTTTATCATAAAAAATACATAAACATTCATAAAAAAATACAAAAAACATGCTTAGTTCATGAGCCATAGTAGTGGGTGAGATGTGGCCTGTGGGCTGTAGTTCACCACCTCCTGCTCTAATAAAACCCAGTGGCCCTCTGAGGGCACTGCTTCCCCACAGCTCTCAAGTGGGGACCTTTACTTATCCACATGCCTTAGACTACCGACCCTGAAAGTGGGAGATCTCCACATCCCCACACTTAAATCTGCTAGCTTTGATTTTCATTAGGTTGTACTTCCCACCTCTCATTGTTGCTGTAATCCACTGACTCTCAGAGGTCACCACGTCTCATTGCTAGACAGTTTTACTTCTGATTTACTGAACTTCTCTCCAATATTTTCCTGTTTCAATTCTTAATAACTTTAATGTACCCACAGACAATACTTACAGTACCTTGGCCTCTCAACACCTATACTTCTCTCCTTCAATGATCTTGTCCTCTATGTTACCTTGGTCACTCATTTCCATGGTCACATACTAGACCTTGTCATTACGAGTAATTACAATCTTCCCACAATTTCAATTAGAAAACTTACATTCTCTAAGCACTCTCTTATAGCTTTCCTGCTTAGTTCCTCTAGTATCTTAACTCCAACAACTCAGGCCCCACCAGGACCCCCAATCCATTGATCCTACCCCACTCGTACTTTCCCTCATTGCACTGATAGCCTCTCTTTCCTACCTACCCAGCTTAAATTACATGGTCAATTATTATAACCACTCCCTTGCATATACCTTTAATGTCATGAGCTCTCTTCTGCCTCACTTTACTTAGTTTGGCAAAACAACAATTCTATTATAGTTAAATCCAACTCTCCAACTACTCTATGTCAGCACCCATGCAGTTAAATATGTCTCGATAAATACGTAAAATCACAATGACTGATCCTATTTTAAAATTCATAATCACAAACATCAAGTTGGCCCTTAGTTCTACTTGGCAATCCTAAATTTCTAGTCACTCTCCCACTCTCCTAGAGACATATTTCAAGTTTTCTTCTTTCTTCACACACCTCCTACAGCTCTCCCACTGATCCTCATTCACAATTAATGATCTTGTTTGGCTACTACCCTGAAACAAACGAAACAGAAGAAAACTACCACGGACTTACCACCACTTATACACTTACCTATCAGCATGTACAAGCATATATTTTGTCTTTTCACCTTTTACTATGGGAGACTACTTCTATCTTAAGTCAAACCCTCCATTCATGCACTAGATGTCATCCTTTTTTATTACTGTAGTTCGAGGACATTGCTCAAGCAATTCTCTCCTTTCTCCTTTACTATAAGCTTTCCCCTTCCTATCTGGATCCCACCATGCTGTTTTCTCTCCCATCTTAGAGAAACAAACAAAAATAATCTCTTGATCCCATTTCTCTCAGCACCTACTGTCCCATTACTCAACTCCCCACTGCAGCAAAATTTCTCATAAGTTGTCTACACTTTCTGTGACTAAAATCTTTCCTCTTATTTGCTCTAAAACCCACTTCAGTTCGGCTTTGGCTCTTAACCTTTCTTTTAAAACTACTTGTCAAAGTTACAAATGAGCATCATGTTGCTAAATCCAATGGTCAATTCTCAGCTCTCATCTTGATATATCAGTGGCTTTAACAGTTTGATCACTCTCTCCTGATACATACTCTTCACTAGACTTTCAGGACACAACATTCTTCCAATAATACTGAAGATTTTACTTTTCAACCTCGGTAGTCTCAGTTGCCTTGGCTGGTTCCTCCCCTTCTCTCAGATTTCTTAACACTAGAGCATTCCAAGGCTCAGTCCTTGATGGTGACTTTTCTCTATCTACCCTCACTTCTCTGGCTTTAAAAACCATCTACATATCAACTTCCAAATTTTTATCTCTAGTCTAGATGTCTCTCTTAAACTTCAAACATACATATTCAATTACTTTCAAAATATATCGTCTCTTGAAAAACACCTCAAATTTAACGTGCCAAAAACTGAAGACATATTCTCACCCAAAACTTACACCTATGTGTCTCACACTTTGGCTGATGTCTCAATTTTGCTCAGGACAAAACCGAGGAGCCATTCTTGACTCCTTTTTTTCTTACACTCCACATTCTATCTCTCAGGAAAATATGTTGGCTCTCTCTTTGAAATATATCTGGAATCCGATAACTCTCACCCTCTACATTGCTACTATGCTAGACCAAGTCACCATTATCTCTTCCTTGGATTACTGCAATAGACTCTCAACTGATTTCCCTGTGTCTATTCTCAACACAGGGTGATGTTCTTAAAACACAAGTCAGATCATGTCGCTTCTCTGCTCAAAAGTCTCTAATGTCTTGCCACCTCACCCAGAGCAAAAGCCCAAGATTTTACAATGGCCTACAAGACTCTACATGACCTAGCCTCCCTATTTCCTTACTTCTATGATATCATCCTACAATTCTCTCCCCTGCCTAGTCCTCTCCAGCGACACTGGCTTCCTTGATGTTCCTCAAACAGGTCAGGTACACTCTCCTCCCTCCAGGCCTTTGTACTAGCTGTTCCTCTGTATGCCACTTTCTCCCCTGAGACATCCACATGGCTAACTCCCTCAACTACTTCAACTCTTTTTTCAAATGTCACCTTTTAGCAAGGCCTCCCCTGGACACCTTACCTAAAACAGTAAACTTCTCAGAACTTCCAATCCTTCTTAAACTGTTTTATCTTTTCCTATGGCAGATTTCGACCTCTTTGTTATTCACAAAATTAGTTTTATGCAAAATAATACTTGCAAAATTATAAATCTGGTAAGTTCTCATTCATTCTAAAACTTCCAAATAGGATGTTGTGACCACCTAGACCCTTTTAGCAATTTCTGATTGTCAACTATATTGAGTCAGGTGAAGCTGGTAGAAAGCTAAGATTCAGAGAAGTGAAATACTACCATACAACATATTCAGCAAGAAATGAAATGAGCAAATTGAGTCATAAATAGGAACCACAATCTTGACAACCACTAACTAGCTAATCGTTAGAGCTAGTAGTTTAGAGTTAACCATTCTCCAAAGGATCACAAGTTAGCAAAAGGACCAGTACAAAAAGGCTAACTTATAGCTTCTGGGTTACCAAAAATTCAAAAGGATTTCAATCACATATAAACTCTTGGATCTAATTTTCAAGAAAGCAAATGGATGATTTTTCCTAACACTGTTTTAAAAATTGGCCGGGCACTGTGATTCACACCTGTAATCCCAGCACTTCAGGAGACCAAGGCAGGTGGATTGCTTGAGGTCAGGAGTTCAAGACCAGCCTGGTCAACATGGCGAAACCCCGTCTCTACTAAAAATACAAAAATTAGCTGGGCATGGTGGTGGACACCTGAGGCACAAGAATCACTTGAACTCAGAGATGAAGGTTGCAGTGAGCCGAGATCAGGCCACTGCACTCCACCCTGGGTGACTAACACTCTGTATCAAGAAAAAAATTAAATTAAATTGAAAATAAATAAAAATCATACTTTATACCCAGTGAATTTTACTTCTAGGAATTTATCCTAAGGAAATGAGACACAACATGAGATAAAGGTTTCTACAATAAAATAGTTTTTACAATTTTAAAGAGTAAATAATTTCATATACATATAATAGAGTATTAGGCAACATTTAAAATTGTGTTGAATAATTACATAGAATTATGTTCAGCATATAGTGTTGTGCAAAGAATAGAATAAACTGCATACAGTATATGAACTTGATTTTCTAAAAACATAATTATATACTGATATACAGATATGAATTTTTTTAAAGGCCAGAAGAAAATATGCCAAAATAATAATTGCAGTCATCTCTGAGTTTGGTGAGACTACAGATTATTCTGCCACATTTTCTATATATTTTAAGTTTTTTAGAATGACCCTTTCTTGCTTTTCTAATGGAAAAAAAAAAAAAAAAAAGATGTATTTTTGCCTAGCCTGAGATCCTAGATTACAAAATGTACCATTACTTTATGTACCACTAGAGATTCTAAGAGACACATTCTAATTTCAAAAATGTTCAAATTTTTTTAAATGTCAGAATAGGTAAAATATGGTAATAAACATTAAGTACCATGTACTATTTGACCAGAATACTGCTACTCTGCCTAAAAAAGCCCAGTATACATTGCACACTTTTAGAGTAGTGAAAGCAGCCCTAAAAAGCTCACAAATTAAACTTACTTGAAAAATTAACAAGAATGTTATATTCAATTCCATAAAAATCTGATTTTTTTTCTTTTTTCTTGAGACAGGGTCTCTGTTGCGCAATCTCAGCTCACTGCAACCTCCACCTTGGAGTTCAAGCAATTCTCCCACTGCAGCCTCGCAAGTAGCCAGGACTACAGGCACACAACACAATGCACAACTAATTTTTGTATTTTTGTAGAGACAGGGTTTCGCCATGTTGCCCAGGCCAATCTCGAACTCCTGGGCTCAAGTGATCTACCCGCCTCAGCCTCCGAAAGTGCTGGTATTACAGATGTGAGCCACTGCACCCAGCACGGTTTTAATTAAGAAAATTACTTAATGTCCAAATGCTCAAATAAAATCATGCTCTAGGAAGATGTGCTACATTTTGACTGCACAGGCACATATGCACGCATCCATCCACCCACATACACACAGAATAATCCAGTTTGATAAACAGACCAACAAAAAATAAATATAAATTAAAAATCCAGACTCCTAAATTCAAACTCCTCAACAACATGGCAAAAAAAAAAAAAAAAAAAAATTGATCTTGTTAGTGATTGTCCAGTCTTATATTTCTACATAAGCTACTCCCCACAACTATGCTCTAGCAATGCCTAGTTATTTGCAATTACCTGTGTAAGCCATACTGCTTCATCTCTGTGCCTTTGCAGATGTTATCACTAACCTAAAATGACTTCCCCCACCACCTTATCTGACCAAGTTACTATTAAACAAGATCTAATCTTTTATCTCCTCTTTAGACATTCCTGATTCCCTCTTGAGCACAAGGTATGACTCCCTTCTCTGGGACATTATTTCCCTATATTTCACCTAACAATCTGAACTGGGATTGTTTATATAGGTCTGTTTCTTCTATTACATTGTATGTCCCCACAATCCTTAAGGATACAGACTATACTTGTACTTGATGCTACTGAAATATTAAAAACACTTAATGACATTATATGCAAATGGAGATAAACACATACTGCATTTATCTATTCAGGAACAACAGAAAAGCCACATATATTTACTCCAAAGTAATAAAAGTATACATTTAAAAATCAATCTTGAATTTCTCAAAAATTCTAAACATAGAATTACCATATGACCCACCAATTCCACTTCTAGGTATCTATGCAAGAACAATAAAAACATATGTCTACACAAAAACTTCTACACAAATGTCCATAGCAGCATTATTCATAAAAGCCAAAATAGAATACAAATGTCCATCAGCTGATGAGCAGATAAACAAAATGTGGTACATCCATACAATGGAATACTACTGGCAATTAAAAAGAATGAAATACCGACACATGCTACAACACTGATGAACAATGAAAACATGCTAAGCCAAAGAAGGCAGTCACAAAAGACCATTTTATTGATGATTCCATCCATAGGAAATGTCTCTGTAGAGTTGGCAAATCTATAGAGACAGAAAATAGATTAGTGGTTGCCTAAGGCTAGAAGCCTGGGGAGAAAAGGAGAGTGACTTAAAGTTAATGGGTGTTGGCAAATCTATACAGACAGAAATTAGATTAGTGGTTGCCTAGGGCTGGAAGCCTGGAGAGAAATGGAGACTGACTGTTAATGGGTATGGGGTTACATTATGAAGTGATGAAAATGTTGTAAAAGTAACTGTGGTAATGGTTGCACAACTCTGTAAATATATATACACTCAAGCTCACTGAATTGGGTGAATTTTATAGTATGTAAATAACTTAATAAAGTTGCTTTAAAAAATCAATCTTGAGTTTGGCAATGATTTTTACATGACACAAAAAGCACAACCAATGCAGAAATAGTTTATAAGTTAGATTTCAACAAAATTAAAATTTTTGCTCTATGAAAGACATTATGCAAACGAAAACTGACAGTAGCAAATGCAGCAAGGATGCAGAACAACAGAAACTCTCATTCATTGTTGGTGGGAATGTATAATAAAATGGTATAGCCACTTTGGAAGACAGTTTGGCAGTTTCTTAAGAAGTTAAACCTATTCTTAGCAAACAACCTAGCAATCCTACTTCTGTGTATTTACGTATCTGCCCAAGTCAATTTAAAACTAAATTCATGGCCAGGCGCTGTGGCTCATGCCTGTAACCCCAGAACTTTGGGAGGCCGAGGCAGGCAGACCACCTGAGGTCGGGAGTTTGAGATCAGCCTGATCAACATGGAGAAACCCTGTCTCTACTAAAAATACAAAATTAGCCAGACATGGTGGTGCATGCCTGTAATCCCAGCTTCTCGGGAGGCTGAGGCAGGAGAACCGCTTGAACCTGGGAGGCAGAGGTTGCAGTGAGCCGAGATCGCACTATTGCACTCCAGCCTGCTGACAACAGTGAAACTCCATCTCAAACAAAACAAAACAAAACAAAACAAAAAAAACTAAATTCATGCAAAACCTTGTACTCGAATATTTACAGCAGCTTTATTCATAATTGCCCCAAACAGGAAATAACAAATATGTTCTTCAACAGAGGAATGAACCAACCAACCAAGGTACATCCATTCAATAGAAGGTTGCTCTGCAATTTAGTGGAAAAAAGGAACAAGTTACTACTTCACACAACATGGACAACATGCAGGAATCTAAAATGCATTTTTAAGCCTCCCAAAGTGCTGGGATTACAGGTGAAAGCCACCGTGCCTGGCCTTCACTCTTGATAGTATCTTTGAAGCACAAATAAAAGTTTTTAATTTTGATGATGCCCAGTTTATCTATTTTCCTTTGCATTTCCATATGAATTAAAGAATTGCTGGTCATTTTATACAAAAAACTGTCTGCTAAGGTTCTGAGAATATACGGGCTCTATAGATCATTTTAATACTGAATTGTCCAATCCATGAACACTGAATATCTTGTTAGGTCTTCTTTAATTTCTGTCTACAATGCTGTATAGTTTTCAGTATACAGGTTTACACATATTTTGTCAAATTTACTCCTAAATTTTTCATGTTTTTGCTTCTATTGTAAATGGCGCTGTATTTGTTATAATAAATCAATTTCCAATTGCTTGTTGTTAATAAATGTATGTGCAACTGCTTTTTGGATATTAATCTTCTAACTTTCAACCTTGCTTAACAAACTTACTAGTTCATGTAGCTTTTTTGCAGAATCTTGAGGATTTTTGATATGGAAAATCATGCTGTCTAAATTGAGAAAGTTTTACTTCTTCCTTCGCAATCTGTACGGCTTTTCTTTATTTTACCTGATGGCACTGTCTGGAACTTCTAAGATGATGTTAAATAAAAGTGGTAAGAGAGGACAGATTTGCCTTTTCCCGTCTTAGGGGAAAAGCATTTGTCTTAAACAAGTAGATAAAATCTGAACTGTAGGTTTCTTGTAGATTCCCTTTATTGGGGAAAGGAAGCTTCCTTCACTTCCTAGTTTGCGGACAGATATTTTTAAATTGTGAATGGATATTAAATTTTATCAAACGCATTTTCTGCATCTACTAAATTTCCTTTTTAAAGTATGTTAATATGGTAAATTAAACTAATTGATTTTTGAATTTTATACTAACTTAGTAATCCTGGCATAAACTATCCTTGGTCATGATTTTTACCTGCTACATTTGACTTCCCTAAAATTTTGTTATATTATTCTCTGCATTTTTCTCCAATTTAAAAATTAAAATAAATTGTACAGGTTTACCAGTTAAAACAGTTTACTTTAGATTTATGCTTTTATTTTACTTATTTCTACTAAAGCATTAATGTCTCTATTTATAAAATATAATATACAAGCATACTTAACATTATGAAAGCAACAAAGTAGCTAAGTTTAAGGAAGTACGTATTTCATTCTTGCTAGCCATTACTTTAAAAAAAAACATGCCCCACCCTCTGCCTTTGTACTAAGGAGTATTTACCCCTTATCTACACCATCTCTGTAAACGCCAGTTACCATTAAGATAAACAGTCAAGCCTCTCCATCTTTTTAGTTCCTTCACTATGTTGTCAGGTAGGGAGGTAAGCAACTGTAAACATTAATAAAATTTTACTAATATGTCCATAGGACATGAGAAATAATTAAAACTTTTATACTTAAAAACTTCTCAGTTCAGAATATGGAACCATATTCAAAAACTCAAATAAAACTAAATAAATTTTTAAAAATTGAAAAACTAAAAGAACATAAAATTTAAAAATTCTAATACAAGATTTCAAAGTATAGAAATGATTTTAAAAATCAAAAATACATGACTATTTAGAAAAATAAAATCTTTGTAACAAAACACATGTAACCAAAATTGAAAGATAACACCAAAACCAATCAAACTTATATGTATCAACATTTATAGTTTAGAAACAGAAATAAATGAAGGAGGACTTTATGATCTAAATCTTACTAATTCTTTAAGATTAAAAGTTTGAAGTTATAAGTTAATCAAAATTTTAAATTATAATATTCAATCTAAAAAGGAGCCTTCAGAAAAGAATATCTGTAAAATTTAAATATAAAACAGCTTTCATGGAGAAAAATTCTCATATCTCAGCAGTCACTCAAACTCAATGTGTGCTTATTCAAACTCAATGCACAGTTTTTTGAATACTTATTTTAGCTATTTTTCATTCCTTTCTCTTCAAAGTACTTTGGTTCTCCTAACAGGCATCCAAACTGCTTCTTACACACTTCCTACTAAACTCTATGTAGAAATCATTGATGAAATCACCAAAAAGTAAATAGAAGAAAAAATAAGGGCTTGAATGATCTAAGTCAAAATGTAGTTATATGAAGTCTGTCATTAACCTCCACAAAAAATTACTTACATCTGCTTAAAAAGTTGTCAATATTCTTGTTTTTTCTTAAGGCAGGAAAATCCAAATCATATACCAAAGCATCCAATCCATCCTAAAGAAACAAACAAACAATGGTTAGTTTTTTGGATCACATTATGAACAGTTTCCTTTTTTATGAAATAATAAAATACATGCTTTAATATTTAATGTCCCCTAATACATCTTGTGTACATTTAACACCCTCTACAAGATTAGATGAGAGAGAACTGGGAGAAAAGCTGTTTTCATTTCATATGTAGCTCTTTTTACCTTCTAAGTCTGGCGGGCCCAGGGGCAAGAAAATTACCACAGATTGGCTGCAAGTGATTTCAATCCATGAGCTTTTCCCCTCATAAGGACATGAAATTTTATTTTGCATTACTTCTCCTTACTACTGCATTTATCTTTATCTCACAGACATCAAAAACCTACATTTGTTACTATAAATATTTTACAAGGTAACAGCTAAATAATAAAATGTGAGGTTTAATATAAAATAGATACCTCATAATCACAAATGCAAGCTATATACATTTTTTAATTATAAAAATGTATTGGATTTTCATGGGTCTTCTTTCTTTCTTTGAGGCACTTTCTAGGTAAACCTAGTAGTAAAGGACACACATGAGCTTTTGCATTTTTTCTGGTTTTTTTTTTTAAAGGGTCTTGCTGTGTTGGCCAGGCTGGAGTGCAGTGGTGCAATGCTGGCTCAATGCAACCTCCACCTCCTGGACTCAAGCCATCCTCCTGCCTCAGCCTCTAGAGTAGCAGGGACTAGAGGCTCACACTACCAAGCCTGGCTAAATTTTATCTTTTTGTGTAGAGACAGGGTTTCACCATACTGCCCAGGCTGGTCTTGAACTCCAGACCTCAAGCAATTGCTCCTGCATCAGAGTCCCAAAGTGCTGGGATTATAGGTGTGAGCCACCACGCCTGGCCGAGCTTTTGCTTTTAAGAGGATATTTAAATATTATCTAAGCAAGTGCATGGCAGTGTGAAGGTATACCAAGCAGTACTGAAATGGGAAAGCATCTATTCAGACTATAGCCTGCCGCATGGCAGGAACTGGAAGAACATTCAGCTAATCCCAAGCAATCTTCATTACAAAGTCTTGCTCTTTGGTAAATGTTGTTTGTATAACTGAACAGCACTATGGGAAAGAATGGTTTTTGCGTGATGCTTAATAATGTAATCAGTTCCAGATGGGTCAAAACATTAAAAAAATAAAGAACCAGGCAAAAGCATTTTAAAGAAAAAAACAGTATATTTAACATGATACTGTTGGGAGGACAAGTCATATAACCTTTCTGAGCCTCAGTTTTCTTTTTTGTAAAATGAGGGATAATGATTACAACACATAACAGATTTGTAAGAATTAAATGAGTTAATATGTGAAGTATCTGGACCTTAATAGTCTCACTTCTCTCTCTTTTATTTCTGTTACTGACATTTGAAAGTTCTCAATGTTAGTCTCCCTATTGACAGGAATGACCTACACAGAAAATAGACATTTTAGTCATGTGGTCATAAAACCTTAAAAGTAAATCTTAGGTCATGATGTTAAACCCTTCCCCAGTGCAGTAATCTGAAGTACTTTTGTTGTTGTTGTTACATATGGGCATCTGAGTTTTGTGTGTCCAAGTATCTGATCATGTGTTTGTTAATGAAAAATGAGCTGCCTCCACTAATTACATATGGTCACTAAGTGTTTGGACCTGGCACCATACACTTTAATTCTACAATACCACGGGATAGTCTATTACTTTTCAGCATCACCCATAAGCAAAACTTGTGTGCCTTTATTAGGGAAATAAAGTTGGCAAGAATGTATTCTTCTACCTTAACCAAAGCATACACCAACTGAGGTTTCTAAGGGGAGTCAAGACTCTGGGGTGGGAGAGAGGGATGCAGGCTTCCATTTTAATGCAGTGGAAAAGCTGCACAATGCAAGCAATGTTGTGCAGCTTTTCCACTATAAATGACGCAGGCATCTTATCTTTTATTCAATACTCTGAAGTTCCATAAAATAATGCAGAATAAGACTTCCACACTTCCTAAAAGTCCAAATTCTAGTACCAAGACTCGGAATAACATAACATTCATCCAAGTGCAAAAACAATTCACGAGGAATGATGATCAAGGGATATACTTCCACTGGTCCTTTACTTAATTTTATGATTTAGGCATAAGCAAAACTACTTTCACAACATGTCCATCATATAGCTTAATCATCACTTTAAAAATGTAGAGGAGGCCAGGCGCAGTGGTTCACTCCTGTAATCTCAGCACTTTGGGAGACTGAGGCAGGCATACTGCTTGAGGTCAGGAGTTAGGAGACCAGCCTGGCCAAAATGGTGAAATCTCATCTCTGCTAAAAATATAAAAATTAGTCAGGCATGGTGGTGGTGGGCACCTGTAATCCCAGCTACTCGGGAGGCTGAGACAGGACAATCGCTTGAACCCGGGAGGCGGAGGTTGCGGTGAGCCAAAATCATGCCTCCAGCCTGGGTGAAAGGGCGAGACTCCGTCTCAAAAAGAAAAAAAAATGTGGAGGAGAAAATATATAACAGAGGGGCCAATCAATGTCAAAAAATTACAGTAATTAAATTCTTTGCTACTAATAGTTGAACAAGGGTAGTAGACCAGTTGTAGCAGTTATATGTTAAAAGAAGGTAGTTACATAAGAGAAGTATTTTCACATATACACACAAAGTCAGGCATAATCAATTAAAAGTATAACATTTTACAGTGATCTTTAAAGTAAAAACACTTCACATTTCCTGAGAAGCACTGATATGGGTGGGAGGGGGAGGAGAGGGAAGAGGAGGTAGAGGCCTGTTGTGTTATGCCACAACAGAGTTGAAGCAAAAGCAGAAGCAAAAGAAAATTATTCAACACTACTGCAAACTTTAGTTTTCTGGACAGATCTGAATTAACAAAAATGAGTCAGGCGTAAAACATCATTTAGGATTAAATCCATTAAAAATAACACATTATAAGGCACGAGAATTTAACGAGGAAAGGACAGTTACACTATTATAAGAAACATTCATTTTTAGGTAAATTTTCAAAATCTAAATGCTTATTATTCTAAACCTAATAGACATATTTTTGGAGAAACACTACCCCACCCTCAAAATTCACTGAAAACTATGGCAGCAAAACTGGGGCTTCTGAAAACCAAACTACTTCTAAAATGGACTGACCGCTGGTACTAAAGAGTGCTGACAAACTCTGGTAAGAGAGGATATACCATTTAAAGAAAATGCTTTTGGTATATGTAGTAAAATGTTGTTTTAACTAAGTCCCTTAGGCCAGATGTCATGGCTCACAACTGTAATCCCAGCACTTTGGGAGATCAAGACAGGAGGATCACTTGAAGCCAGGAGTTCAAGACCAGCCTAGACAGCATAGCAAGACCCTATCTCCACAAAAATAAAAGTTAAAAAAAATATAAAAATAGCTGGGCGTGGTGCCACATGCTTGCAGTCCCAGCTACTTAAGAGGCTGAGGCAGGAAGATCGCTTGAGCCCAGGAGCTCGAGGCTGCAGTAATCTATGATTACACCACTGCACCGCAGCCCGGGTAACAGAGTGGGACCCTGTCTCTAAAAACCAATCAGTCGATCAATCAATCTTTCTTCACTTGATAAAGAAATAATTCATCAAAATTAAGCACAGCTATGAAAATGAAAACAGAATTTCCTTAGGGACTTTTAACAACCTGATATTAAATACAATTAATATCTGTTTAACTAGTGTGACATTACTATACCCATGTCAATGCTGCCCAGGACATTTATAGTCGATAAATAAGCAAATAATGTTCCAAATTATCTAGTACAACAAACAATGGCTCTTCCCAATCAGTTTCCAATCACACCTTTGTCCAGCCTGTTTCTCTACATGTACATAGCTGGGCTTATGCCACAGTGTGCTACCAGCCATTTCCCAAATAAGCCAGGCTCACTCTACTCTATGGAACCTCTGCACCTGCTCTATTCTCCAGCTAGAATGTGAACATTCTTACATTAAGACTGCCTCAAAATGTCCCTTACTTTGTGCTGCCTTCCCCAGTGCCCTGAGGCAATGTTATATGACCTCCTTTGTGCTATTACAGAAATTATGTATTTAGCTGTTATACTGTAATTATTTATTTCTAAATCTGCCTCCTCTCTGCAGGAAAGCAGAAAAAGAAAATACTTCCTGTCTCTGAGAGTTCAGAGGTTAGTAGGTAGAAAAAGTAAATATAGGATATCGAGTGTTGTAAGTAGGTACTACATAAACAGAGAAAGGGCTGTTGGGTCTTTACAGAGAAGATGAAATTTGAGCTGAACCTTGAAGAACAGAATTATGAAGGAATAAGACAGAAGTGGGGCAAGGCAATCTAGAAGTGAAAAGCAAGGAGAATTCAGAGAATGAGAGTAGAATGTTCTGGACTGGGAAAGGTGAGAAAGAGATGAAGGAGAAGGAGTCAAAGCTGTGACGATGAGGTAGGGAATGTTAAAGGTATAACATACCAGGAGAAGAATTTATCTTCTGATAATTTGGAACCATAGGAATTTCTGCGGTAGGGAAAGTGACATGACTGGTTTTTATTTTAGTAGACTGTCAATGATAAAGATGATAAATTAAAAGCAAAAGAGATAGGTGGAGATGAAAGCGACTAGGAGAATACTGTGGTAATACAAGCATAAAAGGATAAAAGACTGAAAAACTGGGGAAACAGGAACGGGGCATTAGAAGCAAAAGAATCTGATGAATAACTGAAAGAGGAACAGGAAGGGTTGAAAATGATTATATGATCTTCAAGTTGATGTAAGTAGATAGCAACTTCATTAAACAAAGCAGATAATATAATTTGGAGAGAAGACAAATATTTCAGACACACTAAATCTGAGGTCCTTTGGGATATCACTTCATGGATAACTAGATGGTAACTGGATATAAGTTTGGGTTTAACAGAGAGACTGGGACTGTAATACAGATTTGGGAGTCATGAGAGCACACTTAAATCTGTGAGAACATATGCAATTATCTAACAAGAATAAACAGGGAGAGTGCAGAAAGACTCAAGAATAGAACCCTGGGAAACACTAACATTTAAGAGGTACACAGAGCAGGCTGGGTGCAGTGGCTCACGTCTGTAATCCCCGTACTTTGGGAGGCCGAGATGGGCAGATCACCTGAGGTTGGAGTTCGAGACCAGCCTGACCAATATGGAGAAACCACTTCTCCATTAAAATACAAAAAATTAGCCGGATATGGGGACGCCCGCTTGTAGTCCCAGGTACTCAGGGGGCTGAGGCAGGAGAATCACTTGAACCTGGGAGGCGGAGGTTGCAGTGAGCCAACATCGCACCACTGCACCCCAGCCTAGTGACAGAGCAAGACTCTGTTTCGGAAAAAAAAAAGGAAAGAAAAGGAAGAAAAGCAAAAGAGGTACACAGAGCAAAAATGGTGGAGGAGGACACAGAGAAGAGAAGAAAGACAGAAAGAATAGTACCAATGAAGCTGAGAAGGAACTTAAAAAGCAGAAATGCCTTAAGAATGAATTTAAAACATCTCAGGCAGAATAGAGAATGCAAAAGAAGCCAAATCATTTGCCATTTAAACATCACTGATGGTTGCATAACAACGTGAAAGATTTAATGCCACAGATTTATACATTTAGCATCAGTTAAATGGGCTAGGTGGCTCACGCCTGTAATTCCAGCACTTTGGGAAGCCAAGGCGGGAGGATCACTTGAAGTCAGGAGTTCAAGACCAGCCTGGCTAATATGGTGAAAACTTGTCTCTACTAAAAAGACAAGAATTAGCTGGGTGTGGTGGAAGGCACCTGTAATCCCAGTTATTCAGGAGGCTGAAGCAGGAGAATCACTTGAACCCAGGAGGTGGAGGTTGCAGTGAGCCGAGATCGTGCCACTGCACTCCAGCCCGGGTGATGGAGGGAGACTGTCTCAAACAAAAAAGAAACAGCTAAATGATAAGCTTTATGATATGTTTTTGTGTGTGTGTACAAATATACACACACATAAAAATTTTTGTATTTGTATTAGAGATGGGGTTTCACCATGTTGGCCAGGCTGGACTAAAACATCTGACCTCGAGTGATCCTCCCCTCTTGATACATACACACACACACACACACACACACACACGGAGCCATAATTTATTTCAAGTCACTATCAGATGTCAGCAAATTGATGGACTAGGAAGCTCCAAGCTCTCCTTCACCCACAGAAACATCAAAAGTAACAAGCTATCTGAAACAGGTCTGCAGAAGTTCTGGAAAATTTAGGTTTATAGCAAACAAGCAAATATCCAATCAAGTAAAAGCTATCCCAAATGGTAGGAAAGTGTTACGGCAGGTTACTTGCTCTTGTCCCACCCGCTAAGGATAGTCTTAAGTCTTGAGCAGGTAGTAGACTGGTTCCTCCTCTTACCACCTCCCCAAACCTTGAACCCGAGGGGGTAGAATAAGACCATACTGTGTATGTTCATTCTATCTTGTATGGGAGATACCTGAAGGACTAAGGCAAGACCTAAACTCTGTTTCACATAATTCAGAATACACGCAGGAAAAGCAGCAGGCGCTGCTCATAAAGGCTACAAGAAAGCTAACTACAAAACCTACTAATACACCTGAGGTAAAAGATGGGGAAGTAGGGAGGACTAGTGGACACAACACAAAGAATAGACCATCTAGGCCCAGAGGAGAAGCAGGGTGAGACTCTTTGGGAAATGAGATGATTCAAAAGCAGCCATGTATACAGGAGAATTTAAAAAGCCATGTGAAGTCCAGGCAAAGAAGCATTCTAAGAACAATCCTGAGAAGATCCTAAGCTCTCATCTCATCTGAGTTTCATCCTGAAACTCAGAACAAACCTAGCTAAGTGGTAAAGGAGTACCCCAGCAGAGGGCAAATCTGCAAAGACTGAGAGGTGGTTCTCTTTTTGTTTTCTGAGGCTTTTTTGGTATGTATTGGAGCACCTGACATTCAAGGAAATCTCTGCCCAAACATTAGCTGAATACAAGCTAAAGGAATCAAGACTTCAGTAATCACCCACAGTAAGGAATAGTTTTTACAAAAACAATTTGGGAAAGTCTCAAAACAAATGGACTACAGCCATTTGTACTACAGCCATCAGCAAGAAAAAACAAACAGGCCAGGCATGGTGGTTCACGCTTGTAATCCCAGCACTTTGGGAGGCCAAGGCAGGCGGATCACGAGGTCGGGAGATCAAGACCATCCTGGCTAACACGGTGAAACCCCGTCTGTACTAAAATACAAAAAATACTAGCCGGGCGAGGTGGCGGGCGCCTGTAGTCCCAGCTACTCGGGAGGCTGAGGCAGGAGAATGGCGTAAACCCGGGAGGCGGAGCTCGCAGTGAGCTGAGATCCGGCCACTGCACTCCAGCCTGGGCCACAGAGCGAGACTCCATCTCAAAAAAAAAAAAAAAAAAAAATTAGGCAGGGTGGTGGCGTGCGTCTGTGGTCCCAACGACTTGGTGGGCTAGGGCGCGAGAATCGTTTGAACCCGGGAGCGGGGGGCTGCAGTGAGCTGAGATGACACCACTGCACTCCAGCCTGGGTGACAGAGCGAGACTCTATCTCAACACACACACACACACACACACACACACACACACACACACACACACACAGAGAGACAGAAAACTAGTGTAGTAGGAGTTATTAAGAAATTATTTTAGGCAGATAGAAAGAAAAGGGTCCTTTGGAAGGTGTTTTGCAGCTCTTGTCCAGCAGGAAAGCCTGGGACACCTGTGCTGTAATGGCAGTCTGAGTCGCTGGAGCCAGGGGTTTGAGCTCCAGGACCCATCAGTCCTGCTGGACCATCTGTGAGACTAGTTCTGAACCCAGAACAAAAGACCAAAGCAGGTCTGTCTCCAGTAGTCTCCACCACAGGCTGGACAGGGTCGAGGTGTCTTCGTCTTGCTTCCTGGGCATTCCTTCTTAAAATGCCCAGACTGATCACACTGATAACAGCTAGAGGATGCACCTTGGGGATTCTGGACTTTACAAGATTGTAATGCTGCTACTAGAGCCTCTGTTTTTCTCTTGTACTACTTCTCCTTTTCTCGGGCTTCCTCCCAATCCCTGTTGTAAAAGACTGAAGTGGCTATTCTCAGGAGGCTTTCTAGGGTGCTATCTGGTTCTATTGCTTGCTTCTGTAGCTTTCTTTTAATATCAGGAGCTGCCTGTGTAACAAACTTGTCCTTCAGGATGAGCTGTCCCTCAACTGAATCGGGGTATAGAGAGGTGTGCTTTATTAGTGCCCCTCTCAGCCTTTCCATAAAAGCTGTGGGATTCTTGTCTGGTTTTTGGTCTATCATGGACAGTTTAGAGTAACTGAGAGGTTTAGCCGTGGTCTTCCATAGGCCTTCTATTATACACCTTAAAAAGTGCTTCCTTTTCTATTCATCTGCTGAGTTATTGGGATCCCAATTAAGGTTATTTAACCGGAACTGCTTCCCTTCCTTGTGGGAGTGAAGTTTCTACCTCTTCCTCACCTTCCTTTTTCTCCTCTTTTTTAACTTGGTCTGCTATAGGAGGTATGTTGTTTATCTCCATAATTTTCTGCTGCTTGCGGAACTCTCTGCTTTTCAGTTGCAGGGAGGGTTTGACTTAGCAGCAACACAACATCCCTCCACGTGAGATAAAACACCTGAGTTAAATTTCAGAAAATTTCTACACGCCTATCAGGGTCATTAGAAAACTGACCTAAGTCTCCCTTTATTTGCTTAAGATCCTGCAATGAGAAGGAAATCTGAACCTTTATGGCACCATTCCCATCAAGCATTTCCTGGAGGGGTAAGAATGAAGAGGGGAGAGTAGGATATACTGGAGATGGTGGGGCTGATGGTACAAACAGAGGGGAACGGGAAAGGTTGGCACTTCAGTAGCTGTCTTAGATTGCTCCTCTGGAGCCCACTTTAGCTCTGGGGAACTACTCCCTGTGGGCTTGCCTGCCACCAGTGCTTTAAAATACACTCCAGGGGTGTGCATGTTGAAGATGATCTGTTACCCATCCAGAAAGAGAAGTGAGAATAAAAGTGTTCTCCTTCCTTTCTGTAGGTGATCCACGTGTGTACAGTGTAGTTTTTTCTAATTCGACTTGAGACAAAGAACCTAGTGTTCCTCCACTTATCAAAGCCATACCACTAGCAAATCCTGGAGAATAGAGGAAATCTGATTTCCAAAATCACCACATTATAACAGTTAAATGGCCAGTTTTCCATAAAGAAACCACAAGATATACAAAGGAACAGAAAAACACGGCTGGGAGGAATGAAATAAATGAACAGAAACCATACCCAAGAAGCCTAGACAACAGACTTGATAAAGACGTTAAAAACTCTTAAATATGTTCAAAGAGCTGAAGGAAAACACAGAAAAGGAACTAAAGGAAACTAGGAAAATTATACATGAGCAAAATATGAATGTCAACAAAGACAAAGAAACTATATTAAGAAACAAATTCTGGAGCTAAAAACTAATATCAGTAACCAAAATAGTGCACTGCTGGCATAAGACAAGCATATACAGCTGGTGCTCAAACAACGTAAGTTTCAACTGCATGAGTCCATTTATACCTCCTTCCACCTCTGCCACCCGTGAAACAGAAAGACCAACTCCTCCTTTTCCCTCTACTCAGCCTACTCAACGTGAAAATGGTGAGTATGAAGATCTTTATGATGATCCACTTCCATTTAATGAACGGTAAATATATTTTCTCTTCCCTATGAGTTTAGTAATATTTTCTTTTCTCTGGGTAACTTTATGTAAGAATACAGTATATATAGTTACATATATATCATACAAAATACATGTTGTTAATCAACTCTTTATGCTATCAGTAAGGCTTTCAGTCAACAGTAGGCTATTAGTAGTTAAGTTTTGGGGAAATTTAAAAAGTACATATTTCATGTATTTCAAATACATGGGGAGAGGGTAGTGGTCAGTGCCCCTAATCCCCATGTTATTCAAGGGTCAACTGTATAGACAAATGGAATAGAAAAAAAAAAAAGACCACAAACCCACACATACATATGGTCAATTAATTTCAACATGTGTGACGTAACCATTCAATAATGGACGGTCTTTTTAGCAAACGGTGCTGGAAAAACTGCATATCCACATGCAAGAGAATCAAATTTGAGTCTCCACGATATACTATATACCAAAATTAATTCAACAGGGATCAAAGACCAAAATGTAGAAGCTAGAACTATAAAATGCTTAGAGGAAAACACAGGGGGAAGCTTCAGGATATTGAATTTGACCATGATCTCTTGTACATGATACCAAGAACACAGACAACAAAAGAAAAAACAAACTAAACCTCATCAAAATTAAAAACTTTTGTGCACTAAAGAACACTATTAACAGAGTGAAATGGCAATCCACAGAATGGGAGAAAATATTTGCAAGTACTATGTCTGATAAGAGATTATTACCCAAAATATATAGGGCACTCCTAAAAGTCAAAACAACTCATTTTAAAAATGTGCAAAAGCTTGGATAAAAATGTCTCCAAAGACAGAAATGGCCAATATGCACATGAAAAGATGCTCAACATCATAAATCATTACGGAAATACAAATCAAAACCACAATGAAACATCACTTCACACTCATTAGGATAGTTATTGTTTTAAAAAATCAGAAAAGAACAAGTGTTGGAGAAGACGCAATGAAACTGGAACCCTTGGCAATGCTGGCGGGAATGTAAAACAGGGTAGCTGCTGTGAAAAATAGTGTATCCGTTTCTCGTAAAATTACCACATGATCAGTAATTCCACTTCTGGGTATACACCCAAAGGAACCAAAAGCAGGGATTTGAACAGATATTTGTACACCAATGTTCACAGAAGCATATTCAAAATATCCCAAGGTAGAAACAACACAATTGTACACCAACAGGTGAATGGATGAAAGGTAGTATGTACATACACTGTAATATTATTCAGCCTTAAAAAAGGAAATGCTGACACATACTACAACATAGATGAAATTTGAAAATATTATGCTAAATGAAATAAGCCAGACAAAAAAGAAAAAATATTGTACAATTCCATTTATACACGGTACCTAGAAATGGCAAATTTGTAGAAACTGAAAGTAGAATGGAGATTACCATAGGCTGGAGGGACAGGGAATAAAGAGTTATTTATTAATGGATACACAGTTTGTTTGCAACAGACGATATAGTGCAAACAGATACTGGTGAAAGCACAAAATTGTGAATGTGCTTTAACACCACCAAATTGTACTCGAGAACAGTTAAAATGGAGACGGATGTAGTGGCGCACACCTGTAATCCCAGCTACTCAGGAAAGTGAAGTGGGAAGATCACGTGAGCCCCGGAGTTTGAGAGCAGCCTGGACAACCCCATTTCAAAAAAAAAAGGCAAATTTCATGTTAACGTATATTTTACTGCCAATTTTTTAAGGGCATTATTAATCTTAAGTAGAATGCTTCATCAGAGGAGAAGGTGCACATACCAGCTTACGGTCCATTGAAAAATTAATGGAAAATGAAGAAATGAGAAAAATTAGAAGTGTGCATGATTTAAAACTTAAACTTGATGAAACATTTTTAGGTAGAAAAGACATTTTTATAGAAGATAAATGATTTAACAAGGTTCCAAAAGATGTAAGGCAGAACAGGCTTAAGATACCAAGTTAAGACATTAACCTTGTAAAGTAAAAGAATACTTCTACAGAAATGGCGTTCTGTCTCATATTCCAAGCTAGAATATTTAGCAGTCATGTGATCTTGAGCAAGTTATTCAACCCATCACCACCTCAATGTTCTCATCTGTAAAACAAGATAGTATCAGTAACAAGCACACAGGACTGTTTTTTCTTTTTTAAAGATTTATCTGAACGGGTCACAAAAATATATTCACAGATAATATGAAGGATGATTTCCTTCCTACTGCCTTAAGGGTTTTTAGGTATGGGTGAACACAATCAAAGTTTTCTCCTGGCATGAGTAACTGAAGAAGTTCAGATGGTTCAGACTCTGGGGAGAGAGAGTTTGTCATTTCTCAAATGATTATTTTAAGTATCTAATTTGTTACTTTGGGGAAAAATAAATACACGTCATACATTCTTTAGTTAGTGGTAGTATGAAATTTTTTTTTTTTTTTGGAGACAGAGTCTCACTCTGTTGTCCAGGCTGGAGGGCAGTGGCGCGATCTCAGCTCACTGTAACCTCCACCTCCCTGGTTCAAGCTATTCTCCTGCCTCAGCCTCCTGAATAGTTGGGATTACAAACATGCACCACCATACCCGGCTAATTTTTGTATTTTTAGTAGAGACAGGGTTCCACCACGTTGGACAGGATGGTTTCGAACTCCCAACCTCAAGTGATCCACCCGCCTAGACCTCCCAAAGTGTTGGGATTACAGGCGTGAGCCACCGCGCCCAGCCTGAAAATAATTTTTTAAAACTCAGCTAATTGTTATTTTCTTGAAATTCTTATACAAATTCTCATATAACCAGACCTTGATCATGGGGAAAAAATGAAGAGAATCATTCATTTTCCATGGAACCAAAACAAAAGATTTAACATCTGTATCACTGTATGCCCAGAAGACAAACAAGAAAAACAGAATGGGGCTAAAAGGGACTAAAATAAATGATGGCTAAAAATTCCCCAAATTTGGCAAAAGACATAAACCTACAGGTTGAAGGAGCTGACCAAACATCAAAACAGGACACACCCAAATAAATTTAAGCCAATTTTTTAAAACGTCAAACCAGAATTCTACATCCACTGAAAAAAAAAATCAAGACATTCTCAGATAATGAAAAACTAAGAGATCTGTCTCAAGCAGACATTCTAAAATAATGGTTAAAGGAAATTATCTAAATAGAAGATGATGAAAGAAATAAATCTGGTATATCAGAAAAGAAGAACAAAATGTAAAAATATGGGAAAAGATAATACATTTTTCTTCTCTCGAAAGTTAAAGCAAAAATTATAATATTGCTTGTTTCTCAATGCATGTAAGAAGATATTAAACATGAATATATCACAAACAAGGGTAAAATGACAAAAAGGAGGAAAAATTTCTACCTTTCAATTGAACTAGTAAAAATGTCAACACCAATATAATATGATGTTTTCTATGCTTAATTTAATACCTAGAGTAACCAATTTAAAAAGCTACACAAAGATATATACACACAAAAACACTTTCAGATAAGTCAAAAGGGAATTATAATAAATGTTCAAGTGGCCCAGGAAGGCAAAAAAGGAACACGGATACAAAAAACAGGGAGGTAAAGACAGAAAAAAAAGAATATAACAGCAGATTTAAACCCTAACATAACGATAGTTATATTAAATATAAATGGTCTAGACAACAATTCAAATTAAAAAACAGATTGGCAGACCTGGATACATAAACATGACCCATCCACAGACAAGAAATTCACTTAAAATGCAAAGGTAGGTTGGAAGAAAATGAATGGGAAATTATTTACCATGCAAATATTAATCAAAAGAAAGCGGGTGTGGCTATACTAGTGTCAGACAAGGCAAACTTCAGAGAAAGAAAACGGCCAGGCACAGAACGGAAAATTACATGATCACAAAAGAGTCAACCCACCAGGAAGGCACAACAATCTTAACCATGTATGCTCAGAACAAAAGAACTGCAAAATAAGTGAAGCAAAACCTGACAGAAATGCAAAGAGAAATACACAAATCTACAATTTTAGTTGGTAACTTGAATACTTCTCTCTTAACAATTGATAGAACTGGGCAGAAAATCATCAAGAACTTAACACAATTAATCAACAAGATCTAATTGACATTTATATAACATTCCATCCCAAAGCAGCGGAATACACATCGTTTACAAGTGCTCACGGAACACTTACCAAGACAGATCACCATATTGTGTGCCATAAGTCAAACCTCAGCAAATGAAAAAGAATTAAAATCATAACAGAATGTGTTCTTTGACCAAAATGTACAAACTACAATAAGAAAAAGACAGCAGGGGCCGGGCGCGGTGGCTCAAGCCTGTAATCCCAGCACTTTGGGAGGCCGAGACGGGCGGATCACGAGGTCAGGAGATCGAGACCATCCTGGCTAACACGGTGAAACCCCGTCTCTACTAAAAAATACAAAAAAACTAGCCGGGCAAGGTGGCGGCGCCTGTAGTCCCAGCTACCCGGGAGGCTGAGGCAGGAGAATGGCGTGAACCCGGGAGGCAGAGCTTGCAGTGATGTGAGATCTGGCCACTGCACTCCAGCCTGGGCGACAGAGCGAGACTCCGTCTCAAAAAAAAAAAAAGAAAAAAAAAGAAAAAGACAGTAGGGAAATCTCCAAACACTTGGAAACTAAACAACAGATTTCTAAATAATTTCTGGGTCAAAGGGAAAGCCTCAAAGGAAATAAAAATATACATTGAACTGAAGGAAAATGAAAATACAACACCAGAATTTGTGGAATGCAGCTAAATCACTGCAAAAAGAAAAAATGTATAGCATTAAATGATTAGAAAAGAGTAATGATGGTCAGGAGCAGTGGCTCAGGCCAATAATCCTAACACTTTGGGAGACTGAGGTGGAAGGATCACTTGAGCTCAGGAGTTCAAGGTCCAAAGACCTCGTCTCTACAAAATATTTAAAAATTAGCTGGGCATCAAGGTGCATGCCTGTGGTCCCAGCCACCTAGGAAAGGCTGAGGCAGAAGGATAGCCTGAGCCCTGAAAGGTCAAGGCTGAAGTGAGCTATGATCACGTCACTGCACCCCAGTCTGGGTGACACAGTGAGACCCTGTCTTAAACTAAATTTTTTTAAGAAAAGAAAAAGAATAATAATTTTCAATTAATAATCTAAGTTCCTTTCTCAAGAAACTAGAAAGGGATCATCTGAACGAATCTGCAATGGTCTGAAAGTGTTCCCCAAAATTCATTTATTGGAAACTTAATCCCTAGTGCAACAGTGTTGAGAGGTGGAGCCTTTGGGGAGGTGTAAAGGTCATGAGCGCAGAGTCCTCATAAATATATTAATGCCATGATGAACACGTTTGATTAGGGAGTTTGGCCCCTTTTTGCCCTTCTGCCTTCTACCATGTGAGGACACGCTGTCCCCCTCCCTTCTGGAGGATACAGCTTTCCAGGCACCTTCTTGGCATCAGACTAGACCATCATCAGAGAACCAAACCTGCTAGTGCCTTGATCTCGGTCTCCCCAGACTCCAGGACTATGAGAAAACAAATTTCTGTACTTTATAAATTACCCAGTCTTGGTTCTGTTACGGCAGCAGAAATAAACTAGGACAGGAATTTTTTTAAATTTTTCCCTTTTTTTTTTTTTCCAATTACCTTTTTTTTTTAAACTTTTTTTTTAAGACAGAGTCTCGCTCTGTTGACCAGGCTGGAGTGTAGTGCCGTGATCTCGGTTCACTGCAACCTCCACTGGTTCAAGAAATTCCCCTGGTTCAAGAAATTTCCCTGCCTCAGCCTCCAAACAACTGGGATTACAGGGGCACACCACCACAACCAGCTAATTTTTTTGTATTTTTAGTAGAGATGGGGTTTCACCATGTTGGCCAGACTGGTCTTGAACTCCTGACCTCAGGCAATCCACCCGCCTCTACCTCCCAAACTGCTGGGATTACAGGCATGAGCCACCACACCCGGCCTAAAACTTTTTTTAATTGGGAAGAAGAATGGCATTATCTTAGATTTTTACAAATCTCTTTAGCATCTAGCTTAATAGAAGACAATTGGACACTCATATCTACATCTGCATTCAATCTATGGCAATACACTGTCTTGGTTTGAAGCATGAAAATCTAACTTCACACGGATATGGACAGATGCTTCCAGATTTATGATGGGTGGGGGTTACATCCTGATAAACCACTTGTAAGTTGAAAATATTGGCCGGGCGCGGTGGCTCAAGCCTGTAATCCCAGCACTTTGGGAGGCCGAGACGGGCGGATCACGAGGTCAGGAGATCGAGACCATCCTGGCTAACACGGTGAAACCCCGTCTCTACTAAAAAATACAAAAAACTAGCCAGGCAAGGTGGCGGGCGCCTGTAGTCCCAGCTACTTGGGAGGCTGAGGCAGGAGAATGGCGTAAACCCGGGAGGCGGAGCTTGCAGTGAGCTGAGATCCGGCCACTGCACTCCAGCCCGGGCGACAGAGCAAGACTCCATCTCAAAAAAAAAAAAAAGAAAATATCACAGGTTGAAAATGCATTTAACACATCTAACCTGCTAACATCATAGCTTAGCGAAGCCTACCTTAAATGTGCTCAGAACACTTACATCAGCCTACAGTTGTGCAAAATCATCTAACACAAGGCCTATTTTATAATAAAGTGTCAAATATCTCATGTAATTTATTGAATACTGTACTGAAAGTGAAAAACAGAATGGTTGTATGGGTACTCAAAGTACGGTTTCTACTGAATGTATATAGCTTTTACACACACCACCATAAAGTGGAAAAGTCATAAAGTGAACCATTGTTAAGTCTGAGATTGTCAGTAGTTGGAAAAGGGAAGAGTACGTTAACAGCCTTTTCAGATAACGGGAAATTCTTTTCTACTACATCAAATTTGACAAGTGGTATTTCTTAAAGATTAGGGGCATTGTGGAATCTGAAATTATATCAATGGTTTCAGAAATTTTTGCACCAGTTTGCAACATTAAACTTTATTGGTCTATCTTCTACTTTGAATGGATCTTTTATTCATGGATGATTTTATAACATCATGCATTGATTGGTCACTTAGAAAATACTAGTTCCTTGAATTATGCAGCCAAATGTTGACACATTTCATCACATCTGTAACCCCAACACTTTGGGAGGCCAAGGCGGGAGGATCCCTTGAACCTAATAGTTTAAGATCAGCCTGGGCAACATAGTGGGACCCTGTCTCTATTAAAAATTTAAAAATTAGCCAGGTAAAATTAGCATGCCTGTAGCCTCAGCTACTCAGGAGGCTTGGGTAGGAGAATCACTTAAGCCCATGAGGTTGAGGCTGTAGTGAATCATGATCCACCACTGCATACAGAAGCCAAATAAAGTGATTCCCTTTATTTTTGAGACCCTGTATCAAACAACGCACACACAAAAAAACACATTATTGGCTTTTCGTCCTTCATTCAAAATTCAAGAGGTACTGGGGTGGGGAGCAGAATATCCGTATTTTCGTATAGACCTCTTGTAGTTTTAAAATGTTATCCCCCAGATAGATAGTTTACATTTAAACAAATTATCAATTATATCCTATTTCCTAACATGATGTCAACCATCTTTGGCTTCTGTTACAGAAACAAACAAGCAAAAGATATTTTCTAGAAATTCAACAACAACAAATAAATGATTATTGAAAACTTACAACGTGTCAAGCAAGGCTCTAAGAGCCAGTGATACAACAGTGAACAAGACAATGAGATACCTGTTCTCACAGAGCTTACAAGTAAGAGCATCAGTATCTCAAAGTACAATAGATCAGAAGCCCAAAAGCTAAGTAAGCAAAATTTATTACCATTTAGGGAAAAAAAAAATAATCTCATAGGAACAGTAAATTTCCAAACCTTTTTAATCTGTGAAAATACCTGTTTTTCTGTAACAGTTGACCCTTAAACAACATGAATTGGAACTGCACAGATCCACTTATATGCAGATTTTTTTCAATAAAATATACACAAAGTATGCCTCTCCTGCCTCCCTTTCCATCTTTTACCTCTTCCCTCTCTGCCATCCCTGATACAAAGAGACCAATCTCTCCTCCTCCTCAGCTACTCAACATGAAGATAATGAAGATGAAGACCTTTATGAGATCCACCTCCACTTAATGAATAGTAAATATCTCTTCTCTCCCTTATGATTTTCCTAATATTTTCTTTTCTCTAGTTTACTTTACTGTAAGAATACCGTATATAAGATATGTAACAGCCGGGTGCGGTAGCTCATGCCTGTAATCCCAGCCCTTTGGGAGGCCGAGGTGGGCAGATCACAAGGTAAAAAGTTCAAGACTAGCCTGGCCAATATGGTGAAACCCCGTCTCTACTAAAAATACAAAAATCAGCCAGGTGTGGTGGCATGCACCTGTAGTCTCAGCTACTTGGGAGGCAGAGACAGGAGAATCACTTGAACCCAGGAGGCAGAGGTTGCAGTGAGCCAAGATCATGCCACTGTACTCCAGCCTGGGTGACAGAGTGAGATTCCATCTCAAAAAATAAATTAATACGTATATATATCACAAAATATGTGCTAGCTTACACTGGTAAGGCTGTTAACTGTTAAATTTGGGGCTGGGCACGGTGGCTCACACCTGTAATCCCAGCACTTTGGGAGGCCGAGGCAGGTGGATCACTTGAGCCCATGAGTTCGAGACCAGCCTGGCCTACACAGTGAAACCCCATCTCTACTACAAATACAAAAATTAGCCCGGCGTGGTGGCTGAGAATCGCTTGAACCAGGGGTGGGCGGGGGGATAGAGGATGCCGTGAGCCGAGATCATGCCACTGCACTCCAGCCTGGGCAACAGAGCAAGACACTGTCTCAAAAAATAAATAAATAAAATAAAAAACTATTAAATTTGGGGGGGAGTCAAAAGTTACATGCAGATTTTCAATTATTAGGGGAGTCAGCACCTCTAACCACCATGCTGTTCATGGACCAATTGTAAACTATTCTTTTATAGCCTCTTCACATTAAAATAATGTCTTCATAAATTACTAAACAGCCAATCCATTCTTTTTGACAGGTGAAGGAACAAGATATTGGGGAGTTACAATGATGATTGAGGGAATCTCTTCACTTGGCTTCTGTATCAAATTGGATTTTCCCTTCCCCACTAAAAAAATCAAATCAACCAAAGAAAATAAAACAAAATCGGCCAGGCACTGCTTGGAATTCCAGCACTTTGGAAAGCCAAGGTGGGAGGATTGCTTGAGCCCAGGAGTTCAAGACCAGCCTGGGCAACATCGTAAGACTTCGTCTCTACTAAAATTCAACAAAGTTAGCCAGTTGTGGTGGCACAGGTCTGTAGCCCCAGCTACTCGGGAGGCTGAGGTGGGAGGACTGCTTCAGTCTGGGAGGTCAAGGGTGCAATGAGCCATGATTGCACCACTGCACTCCAGCCTGGGTAAGCGAGACCTTGTCTTAAAAAAAAAAAAAAAAAAACCAACACAGCTTCATTTTAGCAAATGTCAGAAAATGCTCATCCTCTTCATATAGGCTGGCATTTTTTAACCACATTTTTTAAGAGAAAATAATTTATTAAATGGGAGGCAAGACTTTTCCTTCAATTCTCATACGGTGGAGCAGTGATGAATCACAAGAATCTGCATTTGGTTCTAATGTGGTTGGATCCATAAACAGGAATCTGGAAATCCTCACTATGACACAGCATCAAGGCAACGCAACACACAGGTATCCCTCTCTTAAAAGACCTCTCTTAAAAGAAAAGTGTTATCTCAGTTGGTGGTCTTAAGTTGAAGTTTGCCAAATAGCTGGCAATATTTATTTTAATGTCAGATAATTTAATAATGGTAAATGAACTCCAATTTCCACTCCTCCTTCATGCAACTGTAATGTATCTTGGTATAAGCTGGCTCTTCCCCAGTTCCAAGACTGGAGCACATGATGCAGACCTATGCCCATCAGCACACCATTCTTTTGACTGAGATTGATTCAGATATGGGTACATAATACCTAAGTTGGTCAGATCAATTAGAGATTCTATTTGAAGGTAAGAAGAAAAGACTTTTTCCACTGTGCCTGAACAAATAGTCTTGGACGCTCCTAGCACTTGTAACCACAAGTTCTCTGGTGGACAACACCAAAGAAGCAGATCTGGAAAACCAGCTGCAGTCACATCATTTGCAAAACCTTTGGGGCCAGGCCAAATAAGCACAGGGCACATTGGTGAGAGATCAAGGTACAGCCACTTATCACCAGGTTACTCTATTGTTTTTGTAAAGTTTCAAATGCTGCTTTCTAAATTATCTAATTTAGTCCTCATCGGTACCCCATGAAATAAACTATTGTTAATTCCATTTTATAGATTGAGAAAACTGCACGTTAGGAGAGTGTATATGACTTCTCAAAGGACAAAGAGGAAAGAAAGAGTAGCATAACGTACACCTATGACACTGTCTGCCCTGCCCTACTGCCCTCATTTTCCTGTGAATTGCCTCCCCATTCTCACAGTTCTCATGTGATCCTACCTGCCTTATCACAATTAATTAGTCAAGGAACTAGGCACGGTGGGTGGCTCACGCCTGTGATCCCAGCACTTTGGGAGGCCGAGGCGGGCAGATCATGAGGTCAGGAGATTGGGACCATCCTGGCTAACATGGTGAAATCCCATCTCTACTAAAAATACAAAAAAATGAGCCTATGGTGGCATGCGCCTGTAGTTCCCACTACTCAGGAGGCTGAGGCAGAATTGCTTGAACCCGGGAGATGGAGGCTGCAGTGAGCTGAGATCACGCCACTGCATTCCAGCCTGGGTGACAGAACGAGACTCAATATCAAAAAAAAAAAAAATTAGTCTAGTCAAGGAGTGGGCACCTGACCTAAATGTAACTAAATGAATCTTTTCCTCCACAACTCTATTATACTCAAGACCCAAAGATCTGAAGTCAATGGTCAAAGCTGAAGCTGTTAGATATAAAGTTCCAGTGCTGTAGGCAGCCATATTTTCCACGTGACTAAAACCAGTCTACAATCTGAGAGAATGATGCCAACATAAAGAAAAACATAAGAGAACACAGAGAATGAGCCTTGTTTATATTTAAGCCCAAGTTCTGGTTTTTATTGAAGTTCAACTGAATCTTTACCTTTAATGAGACTAAGTTTTCCTGAATCCAAAATTCTTTTTTAAACAATCAACAATGTGAGGAGGCAACCCAAAGAATGGGAGAAAATATGTGCAAACAAGGGATTAATAACCAGAATATATAAGGAGCTCAAACAACTCAGGAGGAAAAAAATCTAATAATCCAATTTTTAAAAGGGCAAAGAATCTGAATGGACATTTCTTCTCCAAAGAAGACATACATCATGCCCATAATCCCAGCACTTTGGGAGGAGGATCACTCGAGCTTAGGAGT
>NW_012117932.1:1566603-1573089 GCF_000951035.1 Colobus angolensis palliatus | reverse complement strand
AAAAAAAAAAAAAGACACACAAATGGCAAACAAGTACATGAAAAGGTACTCAGCACCACTGATCATCAGAGAAATGCAAATCAAAACTACAATGTGATATCATTTCACCCCAGTTAAAATGGCTTTTATCCAAAAGAGGCAGTAATGAATGCAACCCAGGATGTGGAGAAAGGGGAACTCTCCTACAATGTTAATGGGAATGTAAATTAGTACAACCACTATGGAGAACAGTACGGCGGTTCTTCAAAAAACTAATCGAACTACCCACAGGATCCAGAAATCCCACTTCTAGGTACATACTCAAAAGAAATCAGTATAGCAAAGACACATCTGCACTCCCATGTTTATCACATCACTATTCACAACACCCAAGATATGGAAGCAACCTAAGTGTCCAACAAAATGTGGTACAAACACACAATGGGATATTACTCAACCATAAAAAAGAATAAAATCCTATTATTTGCACAACAGAGATAGAACTTAAGGTCATTATGTTAAGTGAAATAAGCCAGACACAGAAAGATAAATCTCACATGTTCCCATTCATTTATGGGATCTAAAACTCAAAACAACTCAACTAATGGAGACAGACATAGGAAGGGCAGTAGGGGAGAAAGGGACAGGGGGGAGAGTTAATGGGTACAAAAAAAAAATCTAGCTAGAAAAAAATGAATAAGATCTAGTATTTGATAGCACAACAGGCTAACTACAGTCAATAATAGTTTAACTGCATATTTTTAAATAACTAATGGAGAATAATCGGATTGTAACACAAAGGATAAACGCTTGAGAGGATGGATATCCCATTTTCCATGATGTGATTACACACAGCATGCCTGTATCAAAACATCTCATATACCCAATACATACACCTACTATGTACCCACAAAAATTAAAAATTAAAAAAATAAAATAACTAAGAGTAGAATCAAAACATTCTTAACATAAAGAAATGGTAAGTGTTGGCCGGGCGCAGTGGCTCACTCCTGTAATCCCAGCACTTTGGGAGGCTGAGGTGAGCGGATCACAAGGTCAGGAGATCGAGACCATCCTGGTTAACACAATGAAACCCCATCTTTACTAAAAATACAAAAAAATTAGCCAGGCATGGTGGCGGGCGCCTGTAGTCCCAGCTACTAGGGAGGCGGAGGCAGGAGAATGGTGTGAACCCGGGAGGCAGAGTTTGCAGTGAGCCAAGATCGCGCCACTGCACTCGGGCCTGGGCGACAGAGTGAGACTCCATCTCAAAAAAATAAAAAAAGAAATAAAAGAAATGGCAAGTGTTGTAGGTGACAGATGCTCCATTTACCCTGATGTGACTATTATACATTGGATGCCTGTATCAAAACATCACATGTACTCCATAAATACATACATCTACTATGTTCCCATAAAAGTGTAAAATAAAGCATTTTTTAAATTATTTTTTGTCTACAAATATTCTTTTTTTTGAGACACAGTCTCGCTCTGTCACACAGGCTGGAGTGTAGTGGCACAATCTTGGCTCACTGCAACCTCTGCCCCCTGGGTTCAAGCAATTCTCCTGTCTCAGCCTCCCAAAGTGGTGGCTGGGACTACAGGCGCTCGCCACCACACCCGGCTAACTTTTGTATTTTTAGTAGAGACGAGGTTTCACCACGTTGGCCAGGCTGGTCTTGAACTCCTGACCTAGGTGATCTGCCTGCCTCAGCCTCTCAAAGTGCTGGGATTACAGGTATGAGCCACCATGCACAGCCTGTCTACAAATATTTATGTTGGGTTCTATCACTTACAACTGAAAGAGTCCTAAATAATTCAGAGAAAGAAAGCGAAAGAACAAGGGAATGGAAACAGGGGAGATAATCATTCACAACAATTAATGAGCATTACTGAACACTGATGTCTAGAATTGTTGCGCTTAGCCCACAAGGAATTCTCATTAGGTAAGTTTAACAAACAAGATAGCCCTACACCACATAGCTATGGTCAACTAATTCAGAGAAAGAACGGGAAAAAAACAAGGGAAAAGGGAAAGGGGAGATAATCATTCACAACAATCAAGTACTACTGAACACTGATGTCTAGAATTACTATGCTTAGCCCTCAAGGAATCCTCATTAGGTAAGATTAACAAACAAAATAGCCCTATACAAGACAGCTATGATCAATTTCTAAATTTCATGAGACTACAAGAGTTCAAAAAAGAAAACAGTTTAACACAGCTGTGATTTATGTCAGACTATAAAGATGAGAAAATTGTGTGAGGAGGACATGGGGGAAAGGTAGGTCCCGGAAATGTGACAGCAAAAGTAGGAGAGAGCAGGTTAGACACTACAGAAAGCAAGAAAATCCAGTGGAGCACAGTCTATTTTGGGAAATGCTGGGAATAAAGACTAAGTAAACAGGTACACTGAGACCACATGACAAAAAGCACTAAAGTTAAGAAAAAGATGTAGTATAGATTATATTGGGAAGCTGCTAGGCTGTCCCACAAATCCAAGAATGTTGGGTTGAAAATTTGGATTTGGGTTAGTGCAGCAGTAACAAAAAGTAAAGATCAGATTCAGGGAACATTTCAAATAAAGTATCCCACTCACTTTACCCCCAAGTAGTACTTTTGCCTATAGCGGAACCTTCATCAAGCCTATACTATAAAAGTAAACCAAGGAAAAGAATTAACTACTAATACTTGTATGTAACTATGGCACCACCTATCAATTATTTCATTTAATCCTCCTTATTAAAACCTATGATGTATTATCATTATTCTCATTTTGCAGATTAAAATATATTCAGACTCAAAAAAGTTAGGTAACTTGTCCAAGATTACACAACTACATAAAAACCTGGCCTGCAGAGCTGTGAGGTAGATTATAATCCACTTAGATCAAAAGTAGTTTTTCCCAAGGACAAATCATAAGGATATATAATGACAATGATGATTAAAAACAGTTAACATCTACTAAATGTTGGGAACTCTGCAAAGCATTACATGCATTATCACGTTTAATATTCTTAAGAGTTCTAGGAGGGTCTATGATTAATCTCATTTGAAGGTGATGTGTTTGAGTTCCTCTTAAGAACTTTACCCAGAGTCACAGGGCTAACAAGTGGCTGACCTGGGTGGGAGTCAAACTCCAGAATTCACGCTCTTAACTATTATGTCACGCTGCCTCCCTAACTAAAAGCCTATCAGAAATGATCAGAAGAAATAGAATCAGGATGAGATGAGGAAATACTTTTAGGGTAGATGATAAAAATCAGAGAAACATTTTATTTTTCTTTCTGTTACAGAAAATACAATTCAAGCAATCATTTAAAGAACAAATAGAAGGGCCAAGTACGGTAGTCCACTCCTGTTATCCCAGCACTTTGGGAGGCCGAGGCGAGAGGATCACTGAGGTCAGGAGTTCGATACCAGCCTGGCCAACACAGTGAAACCCCGTCTCTACTAAAAATACAAAAATTAGCCAGGCGTGGCGGCACACACCTGTAATCCCAGCTACTCGGGAGGCTGAGGCAGGAGAATTGCTTGAACCTGGGAGGCGGAGGTTGCAGTGAGCCAAGATCATGCCACTGTACTCCAGCCTGGGTGACAGAGTGAGATTCCATCTCAAAAAATAAATTAATACGTATATATATCACAAAATATGTGCTAGCTTACACTGGTAAGGCTGTTAACTGTTAAATTTGGGGCTGGGCACGGTGGCTCACACCTGTAATCCCAGCACTTTGGGAGGCCGAGGCAGGTGGATCACTTGAGCCCATGAGTTCGAGACCAGCCTGGCCTACACAGTGAAACCCCATCTCTACTACAAATACAAAAATTAGCCCGGCGTGGTGGCTGAGAATCGCTTGAACCAGGGGTGGGCGGGGGGATAGAGGATGCCGTGAGCCGAGATCATGCCACTGCACTCCAGCCTGGGCAACAGAGCAAGACACTGTCTCAAAAAATAAATAAATAAAATAAAAAACTATTAAATTTGGGGGGGAGTCAAAAGTTACATGCAGATTTTCAATTATTAGGGGAGTCAGCACCTCTAACCACCATGCTGTTCATGGACCAATTGTAAACTATTCTTTTATAGCCTCTTCACATTAAAATAATGTCTTCATAAATTACTAAACAGCCAATCCATTCTTTTTGACAGGTGAAGGAACAAGATATTGGGGAGTTACAATGATGATTGAGGGAATCTCTTCACTTGGCTTCTGTATCAAATTGGATTTTCCCTTCCCCACTAAAAAAATCAAATCAACCAAAGAAAATAAAACAAAATCGGCCAGGCACTGCTTGGAATTCCAGCACTTTGGAAAGCCAAGGTGGGAGGATTGCTTGAGCCCAGGAGTTCAAGACCAGCCTGGGCAACATCGTAAGACTTCGTCTCTACTAAAATTCAACAAAGTTAGCCAGTTGTGGTGGCACAGGTCTGTAGCCCCAGCTACTCGGGAGGCTGAGGTGGGAGGACTGCTTCAGTCTGGGAGGTCAAGGGTGCAATGAGCCATGATTGCACCACTGCACTCCAGCCTGGGTAAGCGAGACCTTGTCTTAAAAAAAAAAAAAAAAAAACCAACACAGCTTCATTTTAGCAAATGTCAGAAAATGCTCATCCTCTTCATATAGGCTGGCATTTTTTAACCACATTTTTTAAGAGAAAATAATTTATTAAATGGGAGGCAAGACTTTTCCTTCAATTCTCATACGGTGGAGCAGTGATGAATCACAAGAATCTGCATTTGGTTCTAATGTGGTTGGATCCATAAACAGGAATCTGGAAATCCTCACTATGACACAGCATCAAGGCAACGCAACACACAGGTATCCCTCTCTTAAAAGACCTCTCTTAAAAGAAAAGTGTTATCTCAGTTGGTGGTCTTAAGTTGAAGTTTGCCAAATAGCTGGCAATATTTATTTTAATGTCAGATAATTTAATAATGGTAAATGAACTCCAATTTCCACTCCTCCTTCATGCAACTGTAATGTATCTTGGTATAAGCTGGCTCTTCCCCAGTTCCAAGACTGGAGCACATGATGCAGACCTATGCCCATCAGCACACCATTCTTTTGACTGAGATTGATTCAGATATGGGTACATAATACCTAAGTTGGTCAGATCAATTAGAGATTCTATTTGAAGGTAAGAAGAAAAGACTTTTTCCACTGTGCCTGAACAAATAGTCTTGGACGCTCCTAGCACTTGTAACCACAAGTTCTCTGGTGGACAACACCAAAGAAGCAGATCTGGAAAACCAGCTGCAGTCACATCATTTGCAAAACCTTTGGGGCCAGGCCAAATAAGCACAGGGCACATTGGTGAGAGATCAAGGTACAGCCACTTATCACCAGGTTACTCTATTGTTTTTGTAAAGTTTCAAATGCTGCTTTCTAAATTATCTAATTTAGTCCTCATCGGTACCCCATGAAATAAACTATTGTTAATTCCATTTTATAGATTGAGAAAACTGCACGTTAGGAGAGTGTATATGACTTCTCAAAGGACAAAGAGGAAAGAAAGAGTAGCATAACGTACACCTATGACACTGTCTGCCCTGCCCTACTGCCCTCATTTTCCTGTGAATTGCCTCCCCATTCTCACAGTTCTCATGTGATCCTACCTGCCTTATCACAATTAATTAGTCAAGGAACTAGGCACGGTGGGTGGCTCACGCCTGTGATCCCAGCACTTTGGGAGGCCGAGGCGGGCAGATCATGAGGTCAGGAGATTGGGACCATCCTGGCTAACATGGTGAAATCCCATCTCTACTAAAAATACAAAAAAATGAGCCTATGGTGGCATGCGCCTGTAGTTCCCACTACTCAGGAGGCTGAGGCAGAATTGCTTGAACCCGGGAGATGGAGGCTGCAGTGAGCTGAGATCACGCCACTGCATTCCAGCCTGGGTGACAGAACGAGACTCAATATCAAAAAAAAAAAAAATTAGTCTAGTCAAGGAGTGGGCACCTGACCTAAATGTAACTAAATGAATCTTTTCCTCCACAACTCTATTATACTCAAGACCCAAAGATCTGAAGTCAATGGTCAAAGCTGAAGCTGTTAGATATAAAGTTCCAGTGCTGTAGGCAGCCATATTTTCCACGTGACTAAAACCAGTCTACAATCTGAGAGAATGATGCCAACATAAAGAAAAACATAAGAGAACACAGAGAATGAGCCTTGTTTATATTTAAGCCCAAGTTCTGGTTTTTATTGAAGTTCAACTGAATCTTTACCTTTAATGAGACTAAGTTTTCCTGAATCCAAAATTCTTTTTTAAACAATCAACAATGTGAGGAGGCAACCCAAAGAATGGGAGAAAATATGTGCAAACAAGGGATTAATAACCAGAATATATAAGGAGCTCAAACAACTCAGGAGGAAAAAAATCTAATAATCCAATTTTTAAAAGGGCAAAGAATCTGAATGGACATTTCTTCTCCAAAGAAGACATACATCATGCCCATAATCCCAGCACTTTGGGAGGAGGATCACTCGAGCTTAGGAGT
>NW_012117932.1:1554734-1566553 GCF_000951035.1 Colobus angolensis palliatus | reverse complement strand
TAAACAGGCCTGGCACAGTAGCTCACACCTTTAATCCCAACACTTTGGGAGGCTAAGAGTTTGATCTTGGCCTAGGCAACACCACAAGATCCCATCTCTACAAAACATTTTTAAAATTAGCCAGGCGTGGTAGCACGTGCCTCTAGTCCCAGCCGCTCAGGAGACTGAAGTGAGAGAATCGCTTGAGCCCAGGAGGAAGAGGCTGCAGTGAACCGTGATCATGCCACTGCACTCCAGCCTGGGCAACAGAGCAAGACCCTATCTCAAAAAACAAGCCAGGCCTGTTTTCATGGTGGCTCATGCCTGTAATCCCAACACTTTGGGAGGGTGAGGCAGGCAGATCACTTGAGCTCAGGAGTTCAAGACCAGCCTGGCCAACATGGCAAAACCCTGCCTCTACTAAAAATACAAAAATTAGCCGGGCATGGTGGCGCATGCCTGTAGTCCCAGCTACTCGGGAGACTGAGTTAGAAGAATTGCTGGAAACTGCACGGGTGGAGGTTGCAGCGAGCCGAGATAGTGCCACCGCACTCCAGCCTGGGCGACAGAGCAAGACCATCTCAAAACAAAAACAAAAACAAACCCAAACCAACCAAAAAGCATGTAAATGCTTCACATACACACAAAAAAAAATTAAATCAAAAAGGAAAGAAAGCACTTTTTAAGTATGGAGGGGGGAAAAAACCTAAAATGAAAGAGTCTAACTGACATGAAGTTGGTGAAATAATCAGTATAAAGCACTTTTTCTTCTTTTCAAAAATAAAACATCATAGCTCTATTCACTGAACAAGGACAAGAAACAATTTCAACCAGTAGTAAAGAGTAGCATTCCCCACCAAAAGGAAAGAGTTTCCTGGAGGAATGGCTGATTTCCAAGTCTGAGGCAAGAAATGTACAAGATGAGCCTGAGTACCTTATTGCAGCAAAAAAAAAAAAAAAAACAAGGACGCTCTGTCAAAGATAATTAGGGTCATATACAAATAACACGAGAATCAACCTGAAGAAGCCCCCATTAGCCAAAGACAGAACAAGCTGAGTATCAGCAAGGATGACATAAATTGACTGAAACACACCAAAAGTATTTTTAAATGTGTTTATAATGATGCCAAAAATAAAAAACAAAACAAAAAAGACAGCAAAATAAATAAATAAATGTTGGTTGTGTCTTGTTTGTGACTCACATGGATCATATCAACAGGCTCTTCTGCATATTAGCTTTTCAGGTAATGGGAGACCTCAGAAGGAGACTGTATGTAGGGAGAGAGGAGAATAAGGGTAGGGGATATATTCCTCTGCCTCCCTTAATATCTGATCAACAAGCTCCTCTTTACTTGAAACCACATTGCCTGTCAGAGAGCCCTCTTCCATAGAGCTGCCCTCCTCAGCTGTTCTCCTCTTCCCTTGTTCCTGCTGGCCTAGAGGCGATCGCAACTCCCTTCCTCACTGTGGCCAGTCACAGAGTACTGCACTATCCTTACCGGCTTGGCTTCCTTAAATACTATCTACACCTTTGTAAACAGTCCTTTACTTAAACTTCCCTCAAATTACCCAGTTCGTGGCATATCTACCATAATAAGTCTCCAAAGTACCTTGCTATAAAAAGTGGCAATTAAGGAAAAGATTGAAGCATCCATCCTGTATTTCATGAATTGTATTTCATGGTAAACATATAGCCCTAGTTGATATTAATATGTAAAAGTTCTACTTTTAACAGAAGAATTACAGTTAATAAATGTGAAAGGAATAACAGAATTAGAAAATCATTATTTTGCTATTCCCTAATGAAATAACAGGGATTCGGCTAAAGATCATGAATGAATGGAACCATTAGATGAAAGGTTAATGAAGGATTCTTACAGGAAGTTACCACAGACTGATGCCACCTGAACAGAATGATCAACCTTAGCATCACTACAGGCTAGCCAGACATTATGCACCTCCATGTGAGGCAAAAGAAAATACAATCTATTAAGTACCGCTGACTAGAAATCTGAAATAAGTAAATCAAGTTTTTAGATCTAACTACTATAGGAAATATGGAAAATACAGGAAGAAGTTAAATTATATCATCAGGAAAGTAAAAAGAAAAATCCAGAATGTAAAACAAGGTCCTGTATAATACCCCTGACCTAGTTCCTTCAACATGCAGGGGGAGGGGAGTTGGAGAAGTTGGGGGAATGAGATTTCTCTATATTAAGAAGAGACTTAAAAGACTCTTAAAGGACCTAACCAAAGAAAAGCAACATTTGGACTTTGGATCCCGATTCTAATAAAGCAACTGTAAAATAGACACTGTTTTAGACAATCAGAGAAATCTGAATATAAACTGGGAATTAATGATACCAAAGCACTTTCAATTTTGCTAGGCATGATAATGGCCATTATGATTATGTAAGAAAATGTCTTTTTTTTTTTCAAAGATGCTTATTGAAGTATGTAAGGATGAAATGACAATATATAGAATTTACTTTAAAATATTTTGGTAAGAAAAAGGGTGATTAATGAAATCAAATGTGATGACATTTTGAAAACTGCAAAATCTGAGTAACAGGAGTTCACCATCCTATTTTCCCTACTTCTGTGTACGTTTGAAATTTTTCATTATAAAATTACCAAACAGAATGAAAATTCACACTTTCCACTGTAACTACAGTTTTCAAACTTGAGTGTGTCTAAGAAGCCACATCTCATGCAAATCCTAAGAATCATCCCAAAAAATTGTGATTTTATTTGTCTAGGCAAGATTCCAGGTTCCATTTTTAACAAGTGCCTCAAGTGAATCTGATAGAGACAATCTACAGCCTCATATCTGAAAACTATACACTTAATGGCTTTACTACAAGTAAACTAAACCTTAAAGGAAAGTCATAATCACATCTCTTACCTGCCCTTCACCTTATCCCACACCTATCTTAGTGTGACAGACATTTAATTGATCCTTTTCCTGACACTATAAATTCCATGAAAGCGGGGCATGTTTGTTTTTATTCACCATGGTGTTCCATTGCATAGCAGAATTCCTAGCACACAGTATACACCAAATAAACATTTGTCAAATGAATGAATGAATGAATAACAGAAAAGAGAAAAGGGAAAGTTAATCGCAGTGCACTGTTTCAAAATTAGTTTGAGGGATGGGTGCTGTGGCTCACGCCTGTAATCCTAGCACTTTGGGAGGCTGAGGCCAATGGCTCGCTTGAGACCAGCCTGGGCAACATGGCAAAACCCCATCTCGACCAAAAAAAATACAAAAATTAGCCAGGCAAGATGACACATGCCTGTAGTCCCAGTTACTCAAGAGGCTGAGGCAGAAGGATGGCTTGAGCTCAGGAGGTGGAGATTGCAGTGAGCTGAGATCGTGCCACCACACTTCAGCCTGGGTGACAGGGCCAGACCCTGTCTCAAAAAAAAAAAAAAAAAAGTAGTTCAAGACAACAATCTGAGAAAATTTTCAATTTCTGGCCAAAAATCTGGTATCAGAAGTAAGGATCAATTAAGAGGGGCACAGGTTGGCTTACCCTTAAAAATATAACACAAGTATAAGATAATCTCTCGCCTCCCTGACATATCAGACTTTGGACGTTAATTTGAACATCTACCTTCCTATTGTTTAGGAACTGTAATAAAAATATACTCTGTATTTCATAATCCCAGAGAGGGCAAGTATACTAGAGAAGAAAACTATATCTTTACATCTTAATAGATAAACAAATGAAAAATTATACTTCCTCTGTTCAAACCTCTACAGTTATGAACATAAGTCACAAATTCAAAAACTAATGCCAAATGTAACTATTGAAATTAATTTAGGAACTAGTTCCAAAAACAGCACTTACTAAAGATGGCTGACAATCTTACATTTCTACCCCAACATCATTTAACTGTTTAAGTTTTATTTCTTAAATAATAAATCAATGACAATTTTTTTGAAGTTTTAATTGAAGTGTAATAAAGTCTCATAGAATTTTTATTTTATTTATTTATTTATTTATTTGAGCCAGAGTCTCACTTTGACAACCAGACTAGAGTGCAGTGGCACCAACATGGCTCATTGCAGCCTCAACCTCCTGAGCTCAAGCAATCTTGCTACCTCAATCTCCCAAGTAGCTGAGACTACAGGTGGAAGCCACAACACCCAGGTAATATTTTTATTTTTTTTGTAGAGCCGAGGTCTCTCTATGTTGCCCAGGCCGGTCTCAAACTCCTGGGCTCAAGGGATACATGCACCTTGGCCTCCAAAAGTGCTAGGATTACAGGTGTGAGCCACCATGCCAGGTCTATCATAGAATTTTCAGAGATACAAGGGACATCAGCAACTATCTGGTCCAATCTTTGTTCTACAAATAGGGAAACTGAAGGTTAGATAAGAAAAACTATGTACTTCGTCACAATAATAGTAAAACAAGACTATGCTCTGAATTTTCAGTCCAGTGTTATTTTCACAACACCACACTAATGGCATATTTTTAAGAATAAATACTTTCCATTGTGAATTGCGGTACTATCTGTTCATCTTCTTGAACACATGTGTGTTGCATCCAACAGCTATACTGTGGACTTAAACTAAATGGATATGCCCCCTTTTTAGTGGGGATGAGAATGGAGAAGTAGAGCTATTGGATTATCTTCAGCAATAGAACTCTATATGTAGTATTTCCTGGTAAGTGGGTTTTTCTATCAATTATCATAATAGAATCTGCAGTTTTCACCATATATCCATAACACCAAAACTTACAATCATGAAGTAAAACTAGTGTAAAGTTATACAAAGTCTAATCTAAAACTGAGAATTTACTCTTTGTTCAATATAAAATTTTACATGTAGTTCCTTCTTCTGGATTAAAAACATTTCTGACTCAAAAGATTAATGAATTAACTAATTCATATCTCAGCTGTTACTCTGAGCCACCTCTCTACACACCCACAGGGTGGCTGTAGTGCAAGAGGGCCTATTTACAGAACACATACTGAAAGTATAAAAGATACATACAGAAAGAGAACAAGATAACAACTCAATCTCCATAAATTAGTTCCCAATTGCCTTTTATATCCAACCAAACCCTTGGCACAAAGTAGATACCATGTTATAAATCATGACTAAACAAATAAACAGTCTGTAAAAGATCCTCCCCATTTATTCAATCTATCTATTAATAAATATCTCAATTTTCAGTTACAATTGGCTTAGATGTCAATAATGCACAGCTAGATTATGAATTTATAAGCAGTTTGAGGTGCTAGATAAATTACTCTGCACTTAGAGAAGACAATAAACATCAACTTCTAGACTGAGCACACTGACTAGTATCTAACAGAAATATTATAAATATGACATATTACAATTGCTTACTAAATACCAAATGCTATGATAGTTGTTTTGACTGTATTATTCAATTCTTACAACAATCTAGTACTTTTATCCCCTCTTATTTTTCTGAAGATGAAATAGCATTGACAGGTTAAAATAACCCCCTAAAATATTTCAGCAAATACATGGCAGAGCCTAGATTTCAATCCAAGTTTAGGCCCTATACAAGATTTGCTGAATGAATAAAAATGAATTAGGAGAGTAACTTGTTTTTTTTTTAAAGAAGTTCCTTCAACATACTAACATCCAAAAAAGTCTGGTCCAAACTAACCAGATATGCAATTGATACTAATAACACCTATTAACACACAAATTAGGAACACTGGCAGAGATACAACTTTGAGGCTCAAAGATTTAATGACCTCAGGTCTTTTCATTCCAAGAGTAATATATCCCCAAAACTGATCAGTTCAACTGGCAAGGCGTACCGGGAATTAGACAGCAATAATCTAGATTCTAAAATGCTACCCAAAATCTGCTGTAATAACCCAATGTGTGGACTAACACTGTCAAAAAAGTTCACAAAAAAATTCCAGTTTAGTGACAGGGACAATAGTGGAATTAATGACAAAACAGGTAAATTTATGGGAGGAAGCCTGTTTTGTAATATGAGGGATTTGAGACTAACATGACATCCAAGTAGAGATGCTTACAAGGCAGTCAGATATTTACGGTTTGAAACAAAAGACTAAAAATAAAGATTTGGGTATCATGTGCATAGAGATAACAGTAATTGAAGCTGTAAGAATGGATGAATTCTCCAAGAGAGTGAAGACAAAGGTAAGCATTATAGGCCAAAGATTGAGGCAAAGAAAAAAAGAATGAAAAGATGGGAAAGCACTAGGTCAAGAGAGCCCAGGAAGATAATTTAAAGGAAGAAAAACTCAAATACTAACACCAGAAATTTCATTTACGTTTATCTTCCACATTCTGAACAACTCCCTAATGAGAAATAGTAGTGACAAACATGTACAAAAGGAACGGCACAGTGTTAGAACTCAACATGCACTGTTCGACTAACATTGGTTCCCTTCCATCTCCTCCACTCACCCGTTGCTACACCTCCACCAGCCAGAAGAAAAGTGGAAAGGTCATATTCTTAACTGGCATCGTGAAGCAGTGTGCTAATAAATATGCTACAAGCAAGATGGCTGTATTTTCAGGAAAAGTATGTCAAACTTCAAAACAAATATATCCATAACCCTCCCAACCACTTTTGTTTTTCCTTTTAAGACAGGTTCTCACTGTGTGGCCCAGGCTGGAATGCAGTGGCACAATCTCGGCTCATTGCAGCCTCCCCATCCTGGGCTCAAGCAGTTCTCTGGCCTCAGCCTTTCAGAAGCTGGGACCAGGAGGCGCATGCCATTACGCTTGGCTAATTTTTTGCATTTTTGGTAGAAACGGGGTTTCATCATGTTGCTCAAGCTGCTCTCAAACTCCTGGGCTCAAGCTATTCACCTGCCTTGGCCTCCCGAAGTGCTGGGATTACAGGCATGAGCCACTGTACCTGGCCTTGTTTTTCCTTTTTAATTTACAAACCATAAGATCTTTTCCTCTGCAAAGATTAAACAGACTTAACTAAACTCTATCCCTTACTCTGTTTTCAAGGGTACTCAAAAATCACTGAGAAATTATTACAGGCCCTAGAGAAAATAATTAGAAGATAAAGAAGTCAGAAAAAGGGAAATAGCTCCCGATAATCCTTATAAACTGTAACATGGACAGTAAGAAGGACAACTATTAGGACACTGGAAAGAATACGACTTACAGAAAAGCAAAGCTGACTAATTTGAATGCTCTAGGAAACAAGCGAATGGTTATCATAATATAGCTTAATATTTGCAGACTATTTTAGCTTTTATATATAATATGAAGACTGAACTTAGTTCTTGAAAAAAATTATAGGTGTTCCAGAAAAGGTTGGATATCCACTTACCAGAGTTCTTCCAGCTACATTATTCTACACTACTGCAGGTTGAGTATCCCTTGTTTAAAATGCTTGGGACTAGAAGTGTTTCAGACTGCAGACTTTTTCAGATTTTAAAATACTTGCATACCATTTTAAAATACTAAGATACCATGGGGATGGGGAGAAGTCTAAATAAGAAATTCATTTACGTTTCACACATACCTTACACAAACAACCTGAAGGTCATTTTATGCAATATTTTAATAATTTTGTGCATGAAACCAAGTTTTGACTGCAACCCACTGCACAAGGTCAGGTGTGGAATTTTCCACTTGCGGCATCATGTCAGTACTCAAAAAGTTTCAGATTTTGAGCACTTCGAATTTCAAATTTCAGATTACAGATGCTATTCATCATTAGTGTCTCAACAAAAAAGCTGTTTAGTGGGTAAGGTAGTTAAAAGGACATACATCAGCAAACTTCTGAAACCAAAAGATTTGGAAGTTTCCATTTCTAAGCATGAATCTAGTAAAGGAGGTAGAGAAGAAGTAATTTGAAAACCTTATTTTTGGGATTACAAAAAAAACCCTAGAACTAAGTTGCCTGTGGCACATAATACACACTAATAAGTAAGTATCAGTTAAACAAATCAGCAAAAGTCAAAATAATAGAGAAAGGCAACCAATGTAAAAGGAGTTTTGCTCCTATAATTTATGAGAAGTCCAAAGTCCAGATTAGGGGAGAACAAGAACAAACTCACTGAAAAAGTTGAAGTCACCCGATAGGTCACTCTGAATGACAGAACGAATGAATGAATGAATGCTCAGTGTTAAACATAAGACATCATGCAAAGAAAATTCATGCTAGATACTAGAAAACCGGGAAAAAGGACTTTTTGTCTCCAAAGGAAATTCAGTCTTGGGCCAGGCACGGTGTCTCACACCTGTAATCCCAGCACTCTGGGAGGCCGAGGCGGGCAGCTTACTTGCGGTCAGGAGTACAAGACCAGCCTGGCCAACATGAAACCCCATCTCTACTAAAAATACGGAAATTAGCCGGGTGTGGTAGTGCACGCCTGTAATCCCAACTACTCACGGGGTCTGAGGCAGGAGAATCACTTGAACCTGGGAGGCGGAGGTTGCAGTGAGCCAAGATCACACCACTACACTCCAGCCTGGGCAACAGAGTAAGATTCCATCTCAGAAAAAAAAAAGGAAAATTCAGTCTTTACCAAGTTCAGATTGATAGGCTAATAATATTTCAGTAACAGCTATCAATAAACAGCTGTGGAACTAAACATTAAAAGGGGACAAGATTATAAGATTTCAAAGGGAAAAAAACAACCAAATCTGTCTGTTGACTATTCTCTTTTTCAAAATGTTGTTTTAGAAGTGTTGGCCTCCATGATACCTGGCTGTCCTAACTCTAGAGGCCTTGATTGCTTACTTCCTCCACTCTTCCTCCTTGTTCAACCTTCATCTTTCACCCTGTTTTCCCTCCACCGTTTCTCCCTTTATCATCATAGCAACTTGCACCTTTGTGCAAATGACTTCCAAATCATTATCTGTAATTATGAGCTCAGTTCTGTATCTCTAACAGTCTACAGGTCATTTCCTCATGATTGTTCCACTATCCCCTCAAACACAACAAATCTAAAATTGAATTTATCTGTAGGCCTATTCTTCAAAGCCAAGCAATTTCCAAACCTGACTTTGCTATTTTTACCATTCTCCCCATAATCCAGGCTCAACTTTTTTAGGGTCATCTGACTACTGCCTCTCTCTTTGGTTCCCCTTCTTTTCCCCAAGCCTGCCAATAAAGTTCCATTAATTCTTCTTTTCTCATTCTCATGCCCCAATTTTGGGCTTCAATCATTTCTCGACTATTACAATAATAATTTTTTAAAACCATCCAATCTCACCACCTCTCCAACCTTTTCCCACGCTAACCCATCTTCCACACAATAGATTCATCTTCTTCATTCATCCTAGCACGGTCTTATTTATAAATATTTAACAGCCACAACATTGTAAAGGCAGTCCAAAATCCTTAGCCTACCAATCAAATCCTCCACAATCTAACCCTAATCTTTCCTTCCAACCTTATCTTCCTTGTTTCCCCAAACCTGTCATAGCCAGTCATGCCTCCATCCTCTATTCACGTTATCCTCCACTCCTCCTGAGTACCCTCTATCTAAATCCTATCCATCCATCATAAAACATACTTTGGCTCTCTCAATTCACAGTGACTTCTACCTCTCAATTTCCAAGAGCATACATTATCTAAACAATCATCTGGAATTTATCACGTTTCTCAATCTGTGAAGTGTTTGGCTTTGTTTCTGTGTATATATGTGAGATAAGGTTTTGTCTTCCATTAAATAGATTGGACTCTCAGGGAAAGAGTCCATCCATGACTTATATTTCCTTGTATCCTCCACATCTAAATAAAGGTCCCCACCAAATGAAGCTATAGTAAGAGGCTAGAAGATGATTAAAATAAAAAAAGAAAGCTACAAAACCCTCCTTATAACACCATCTCATGTAATAAGGAGATCGAAAAGCAAAATAAACTCAAAAATACATGAAAACTGGATAAATATTAAAAGATAAATCAGACTTCTTAGAAGTTATAGAAATCCTTACTAGAAAGATATATTCTAATTCCTTCCACTTATCTCGTTTAATAAAATGTTTTAAAATCCATTGTGCATCAACCTTCTTTACTATTTCTCAATATGAAGAGCATCCATAATGTGGTAAGACATTTCTAACAACCCACAATACTCTTATTTCCTGGTCAGGGATGCTTAAAACAAATCTGAAAGTTTTGGGAAGCTTCTTGTAAAGCCCATACACGTGGAAAAATATGCATGTTAATTTTAAACAATCTACATTAATTTTCCTTTGATTCAAGATGGGATTTTTGAATTGTATTATTTCTTTGAATGGTATTATTTTGTTTCCTTAATCTTAATTCCCAAAATTGAGCATATCTAACATTATTTCACTGAAGACTTTGTGAAATCCTGTCCATATACATACTCCCTGAAACCTTATTTTTAGAGATTTTGTGGTTTTGTTTGGACTAAAAGAGAAATATTATGTAACCCTTAGTTGTTCAGAAACTCGTTTACAGAGGAAATGTATCAAACCAAAGAATTCCAATTATTTACAGATAACTGTAGGTTATCAACCACTTAACTATTTTTAAAATGGGATTTTGGTTTTTCATGTCATAAAACCCTCTTTAGAATGTTTTAAAAGTGACAATGTTAAGTGCCACACCACCAAAAAGTTACAATAACTGTATGGTCGGTACTTTTGTAACCAATAATATAATAAGTTAACATTGTAATGACATATGACCAATTATCTTGGGTTTTTACAATAGTTCAGCCAAAAGTTCCTTCAAACTCAAATCACCTATGAAATTTTGGCTCAAAAATCACTTGCTCAATATCAATTATCCGTTGTCACTTTCAAGGCTAAAAACTAAAACCCTAGGAGCTAAATCGCAAAAAAAAAAAAAAGCAAAGTTGTCTTTTCAATTTAACTGTCAAACTGATCAAAAAGATTAATATTACTACGATCGCCATTCAACAAACTACATACGTTGCAGTAACTCTGACGTAATAACTTTTTATAGGATGCCTGCAATAGCAGTTTGTAAGTATCTTTCGGGTACTCATGAACTGAGTCAGAATTAAAAGTTCAGAGAGTAGTACAGAGCCAGTCAAATGGCAAATAGGACCACGCCATGAGATGTTAATGGTACTCCAAGATTCTTCAGGAAACAGAAATCTAGCGTTTTCCAAGACGATTATGCACACCTGAGACTTTCTTTTGCAGCGAACCAGAGTAATGCAAGAGGAAGGAAAGACATGCAAAACCCCAGACAAGCAAAAGAGAACAGCGCTACTCACCAGCAAACAATCCGAATTCACTTCCGATTTGGGATCCCGCAGCAGGTTGTCGATTTTTTCAAATCGAGTCTCAAAACTGTCCCCAGTCGACATGTTGCTGCTGCTGTGACAATGCCCTCGTACCAGCACCAGCAGCGGAAAGCAATTTCAACCAACTTCCTCCGCGGTGGGTTCGCAGCCGCGGGGCGGAGGAGCCGGAACCTCAGGGTCACCAGGTGCGCCCGGTTCCCCCTTCTTCCCCTCACTGAGGGGACCTCCGCTCTCCAGACCCCGGGCCGGGGGCAACAGCGACCCACAGCCGCTCGGACGCCCAAAGTCGCATCCCACCCGGCAGCCCCTCACGACAGCCGACAGCGCCGTCGCCACCAGCCTCGTCGCTCCGGCGAGGTGCTTCAGCCTAGCGGGCCCCGGCCGCCGTCGCCATGGAGGGGTCCCCGTCCCGAGATGCGCAGGAGCGGGGAGAGAAAGAGAAGCAGGGTGGAGACTCCCTCCGGGCAACAAGGGAGGGAGAAGAGGAAAGGCGAAAGCGAAGGGCGGGTGAGGAGCTGTGCCAGCTGCGGCTGCGGCTCGGGCCACGGGCCGGGCCCGCTCCGCTCAGAGGCGCTGCAGACGGTCTA
>NW_012117932.1:1533494-1554284 GCF_000951035.1 Colobus angolensis palliatus | reverse complement strand
CTTGCGGGCAGGCGGGCGGAGAAGGCGGGCCGCTGGGAGGAGCCGACGTGGGGTAAGCAGCTGCCGGTAGGGTCCTAGCCTTGGCCGGCTCTGAGGAGCCTTGCAGGGCTCTGGAGCCGCTTTGGAGGTCCGGACAGAAGCGGAGCTCTGGCTGCTTCTGGTCGCTGTCCCAGCAGATGCCCCAGCTCTGTTTCCTCTGGGTTATAGCCAGTCCAGAGACTTCTGACGAGGAGAGAGTGCTTGTTCTCCTTGTTACTGTTAGGATGGGGTGATACGTTCTTCTTTAGGCAGGAAGCCTTTTCGTGGGCAGGTACCAGCATTTAGTGGCGTTTGGTTTTCGGTGGTACTCCATGGATAGCCCTCCGGAGCCCTAGCCTTGAACCCATTTACGATTCACTGGGAAAATTTCGAAGCGCTCAACCCTCCCACGCCAGGCGTGTGTGTCAGGGGAGCCATAAAATATTGACTCCGGAAGATACAGTCAATAGAAGTCAAGCTCAATTTAATTTTTTTAAAGGAAAATAATCCCGTGGAAAAAAATCAGTATTTTTAAGTCATTCATATTAGTTCTCTTACTTCATCAACACCCCCACTGTAGTTCTCTCCTGGACGTGTAATGCTGTCGTTTCAATGTCAAAACATTCAGTGAAACGTAAGTGTGATTTTTATCAGAACTGACGTAGGACATGAGAATAATAGGCATTTCTCCTAGTTCGTTGCTTCACTGACTGTGGTGTGAGGAAAGGTGAAAGATTTGTCACTCACCCCTGCTGATAAAGTTATGTTCTTCACTGGTTTCAGCAGGAAATCTACCTTAATGTATTTCTAATCAAACTTTATTTTTGCTCAGAAATCAAATGAAGGATCACTAGAAATAGGAAATGTGGATCTTTTACCCCATGATGGAAAATGCTACAGATGAACCAAAAAGCATCGGAGTAAAAAGCATCGTACAGCATCTGAACAGTCCACCAACCTTACGATGTGAGTCAGAGGTTAGGAAAATCTTATATTGTTTGAAAAAAAGTCTATTTCTATTTTTAATTTATTAAATACAAGAAATATTTAGATATAAAATCCACTGTATATATCAAGATAGGACGTTCTTGGTTTATACAAAAATCATAGCAAAGACAACTAGACAAACCAGGTATTTCATTAAATGCCTTTGCAGTGACTTTTCTTGGCTCCAGCATTTTAAGTCATGTGAATTAGATTTATTTTTAAGCGTAGGGCTTAAAATAAATCTAACAGTTGCCCTAAAATAAATGTCCTAACCCCTGCTTGTCTTTTTTTAATTATTATTACCATTTTTAGGTATTAGGAATTTTGTTCTCAGAGAACGGTGAACATTATGTTGCTTTCCATTTAGACACATACGAAAAAATACAGGTAGTTAAGACAATACATGAGTGACACTGATAAATATAAGTGGAAGTGATAACCAACCTGGCAGAACTACTAGAAATATATGTGGAGTCCATATAGCTTACTTACCTACAAGGCTCTTCTGATGATTGTAACACATCACTAGTTATCTTCTGCCATAAGATAGATGGACTCTGAATTAACTATTTTTTTTTTCTCGGAGGCGGAGTTTTGCTCTTGTCGCCCAGGCAGGAGTGCAGTGACGCCATCTCGGCTCACTGCAACCTCCGCCTCCGGGTTCAAGCAATTCTCCCGCCTCAGCCTCCGGAGTAGCTGGGATTACAGGCGCGTGCCACCACGCCCAGCTAATTTTTGGTGCTTTGTTTTGTATTGAGATGGAGTTTCACTCTTGTTGCTCAGGCTGGTGTGCAATGTCGCGATCTCGGCTCACCGCAACCTCCACCTCCCGGGTTCAAGCGATTCTCCTGCCTCCCGCATAGCTAGGATTACAGGCATGCACCACCACCCCTTGCTAATTTTGTATTTTTGGTAGAGATGGGGTTTCTCCGTGTTGGTCAGGCTGGTCTCGAACTCCCGATCTCAGGTGATCCACCCACCTTGCCCTCCGGAAGTGCTGGGATTACAGGCATGAGCCACTACCCCTGGCCTATTTTTGTATATTCAGTAGAAACAGGGTTTCACCATGTTGGTCAGGCTGGTCTCGAACTCCTGACCTCATGATCCACCCTCCTCGACCTCCCAAAGTGCTGGGACTACAGGCGTGAGCCACCGCGCCCAGCCAACTTTTTTTAGTAAAGAGATCCTCACCTATAATAGGGTGGAATCATATGATATTAAAAATTCCCTTCCATTAGCCAGGTGTGGTGGCAGGCACCTGTTAATTCCAGCTTCTCTGGAGGCAGAGGATTCCAGCTTCTCTGGAGACTGAGACAGGAGAATTGCTTGAACCCGGGAGGCGGAGGTTGCAGTGAGCCGAGATGGCGCCACTGCACTCCAGCCTGGGTGACAGAGCGAGACTCTGTCTCAGAAAAATAAATAAATAAAAACAAAATAAAGTTTCCTTCCAACCTTAAAATTCTATCGTCTAATTGTGACTAATCTTTTCCAAAGTATTGTGGATATTTGAGATCACCCTTAAAATGTAAAGTATGGGCCGGGCGCGGTGGCTCACACCTGTAGTCCCAGCACTTTGGGAGCCTGAGGCGGGCGTATCGCGAGGTCAGGAGATCGAGACCATCTCTCTAACATGGTGAAACCCCATCTCTACTAAAAATACAAGAAATTAGCTGGGCGTGGTGGTGGGCCCCTGTAGTCCCAGCTACTCGGGAGGCTGAGGCAGGAGAATGGCGTGAACCCAGGAGGCGGAACTTGCAGTGAGCAGAGATGGCACCACTGCACTCCAGCCTGGGCGATAGAGCGAGACTCCGTCTCAAAAAAAAAAAAGTAGAGTATGTTAAAATCCTACATGTAAGTACAAAATACTGATGCCATGTATAAATATAATAATAATATAACAAACATACTGAGTGCTCACCATGTGCTAGGTACTACTCCACACACTTTATACATGATCTATTTAAAACTATGCCACAGATGGGGAAACTGAAGTGCAGAGAGATATGTTGTTAATACTTGCTCAGACCCTGAATGGAATAGAGACAATCTAACTACAGAACCCCCCATTCATAACTACTGGCTATGTTTACACTATCCAGTCCTAATACAGTGACAAGTATTTAACAATTGGATTATTTACATTAGCACAGATTTAAATGATTCCATGTAAATGAGGGAGTTACAGAATTTGCAATATCATCAATCTGATTACAGTCCCTAGGTAAAGATGTGAAATGATTTTAGCAGGTTGAATGAAAAGGGTCTTGAAGGGTGGGTGCGGTGGCTCACACCTGTAATACCAGCACTTTTGGAGGCCGAGGCAGGCAGATTACTTGAGCTCAAGAATTGGAGACCAGCCTGGGCAACCTGGTGAAACCCTATCTCTACAAAAGAATACAAAAATTAACCAGGCATGGTGGCATCTGTAGTCCCAGCTACCCAGGGGACTGAGGTGGGAGAATTGCTTGAGCCTGGAAGGCAGAGGTTGTAGTGAGCTGAGATCATGTCGCTGCACTTCAGCCTGGGCAATGGAACCAGACTCTGTCTCAAAAAATTTTAAAAAAAAATGTTTTTAAAGGCCTTGAAAATGTTCAGTAACACTGAATGGACTAGGGATTCCCAAACACTGGGTCCAGGAACCAGTGGCAGTCCTTGGTGGGATTTTCATGACTTGCAGCAAAATAAGAACAATAAAGATACGTAGTAAGTTTTCATAAAGTAACCAGTTTCACACTGAAGGCTGTCCTTCAGTATGAAATTCTGTTACTTTTTAAAAAATTAAACATACTTTCCTTTAAGAAGCAAGAGTAATAGTAGATGGTACATTTTTTAATGTTCTTAATTGGCAATTAAAAAATTACGAAGTTGGCCAAGCATGGTGGCTCATGCCTGTAACCCTAGCTCTTTGGGAAGCCAAGGCAGGAGGATCGCTTGAGCTCAGGAGTTGCAAACCAGACTGGGCAGCATGGCGAAATCCCCATGTCTACAAAAAAAATCTAAAAATTAACCAGGTGTGGCGGTACGTGTCTATAGTCCCAGCTACTTGGGAGGCTGAGGCAGGAGGATCGCTTCAGCCCAGAAGTTCAAGGCTGCAGTGAGCTAGGACCAAGCCCCACTGCACTCCAGCCTGGGTGACATAGCAAGATCCTGTCTCTAAAAAAGAAAAAAATAATTATAAAAAAAAATTTACAAAGTTGAAAACTCTCTGTAAATATATAGACTAAACTAGTTATATCTTAATTTTTCTGAATTTTGGAATGCAGGCATCTGGAAACATTTAGTGTACATGAGAGTCATACTAGAACCTAATGAAGAGACTACAGTGCTGACAGAATTTGAATGAGGCATATTTGGGAGAGACCATGGAAACATCAGAAAGATTTGGGTGTAGACTTCTGTATAGTAAAAGACAAGCTGAGCATTCCTTTGCTTTTGGTCATTTGGTAGGAAATAGGCTTGGTATTTTGTTCGTGAATTTCTCTAATAAACATTGATGTGTTAGCTAGCCTCCAAAGATGGCTCCCACTGAACTATGTCTCCAATATTGACACCCTTGTGGCATTCCTTCCCACATTGAATCTGGGCTGGGGTCTTGTGACCTGCTTAAACCAATAGGGTGCAGCAAAAGTAGCACTGTGCCAGCAGGAGGCCTAAGCTCTGAGGGTGCCTGGCAGCTAAAAGTTTTATGCTCTGGGAAGTCAGACTAAACTGAGATTACCATGGTGTGAGGAAACCCAATCTAAGTAACCACATGAACAGATTACATGAAAAACAACCAAGGAATCCTACAGACCTTGAGAACAGAAACCCCAGACTATGGCCCATTCCAGCAGCCCCCAAGCTTTGGTGGCACATAGAATAAGAAACAAGCTGATCCCTCCAAGCCCTCTGCCCATACTGCGGAATCATGGGCAAATAATAAAATGGTTGGTACTTTGAGACGCTAGGTTTTGGCATAGTGTTTTGTTTTTTTTTTTTTTGAGACGGGGTCTCTCCCTGTCCCGCAGACTGGAGTGCAGTGGCGCAATCTCCACTTACTGCAAGCTCCGCCTCCCGGGTTCACGCCATTCTCCTGCCTCAGCCTCCCGCGTAGCTGGGACTACAGGCGCCCGCCCCCACGCCCCGCTAATTTTTGTATTTTTAGTAGAGATGGGGTTTCACCGTGTTAGCCTGGATGGTCTTGATCTCCTGACCTCGTGATCCGCCCGTCTCGGCCTCCCAAAGTGCTGGGATTACAGGCGTGAGCCACCGTGCCCGGCCGGTTTTGGCATAGTTTTACAGCAATACAAGACAAAACAGTTGAATTTCAGAAAAGAATTAATCATAAGTAAATATATAGAGAGATATATGTTGGGAATGCCTTTTATACTTCTTTATATTACCCACTATAAAAGGAAGCTGCCCACAGTAGACCCTTGGTAAAGGAATGACAGACTAACTCATGTTAATCTTCACTTCAGTGGAAACTCTGTCCAAAAGAAATGTAAAAGCTTTTTAAACAAATTAAAGAATGATTTCAGGTGTTTTAAGTTATTACAAAATTATCATATTCTTATATAAATACATTCTACCTATGTTTTTCTATTTCCTCAATTTAGAAGGTAATCGTGTTTATTCTATTTCAAAAACATACCAAAAATGCAGGTACAATCACACATCAATTTTAATTCAGTGCTATAAATTGCATGTTATTTCAAAAATGCATACCACACACGTGTTAACAATGTGATGTGGCTAAGTTTCTATAGAAACTTTAGCTAACATTTCCAAGAAACTATGATACTTATTATGTTTAATATAACTTTCCAAAGGGCACTACCTTTTTTTTTTTCATATGGAGTAACTTCACTTGATACTGAACAACCTTAGTAAACAGAAAGTTGAAAAAAATTAAGTTCATTTCGTTTTAACAGGTTGGTTTTATATGATTAATATTTGCCCATAAGTAGTTTATCTGTATATATTTTCCTAGATTTGAAAAGCGAATCAAGAGAGTATGTTCCTTTCCCTAAGAGTACTCCTTTTGAGATCAGTCAAGCTTTTCTTTCCATGGGACATTCAGGCATGGGAGTAAATGTATTTTGACATTTTTAGATCTACTATGGCCTTGATGCTGCCTACACAGAGTTGGGGATGCAGGTATCTATCAAGATTACAGCAAGGAAAAGTGTAGGGCAAGCTGTGAGCACAGAGTACCCTTAAGGCTTCTCCTGACTCACCCTGGAATGCCTTCCTCTAACATCTGTTTTTTATTTCTTAGAAGCTGCTATTCCATTCAACTGCAAAAATACTTGCACTGACCCTAGAAACAGAATGAAGAAATAGAGGAAAATGGATTTTTGTGAAACAATTACTTCCCTGCTTTATGCCATTACCATTTTGGAACCCTACTGTTATACTCACAATCCTGAGCATGCAAATGGCTGATATTACGATTTATTCTAAGAGTAGGGGCCGTTATGTTTGTGGAATTTCTGAGATAGTTGGTATGTGGCCATAATAAGAGAAGGAAGCCCAGATCAAGGAGATACACATAGCTGGTTACATACTCTTTCTCATTTTTTTGGTAACAGCTTCCTATCCAAATTTCCCCCTCCCACCCAGCACCACTCCACTGAGTTCCAAGACCAAGTGTACTTTCTGTCCTATCACTTTTTAGGTTCTTACATCTTCCTCTTTAAGGTTCCTAAACTGGTGAATTGCCTTTTTTTGGCAGTGACGGGCTCGTCACTCAGTATCTACTTCTCTTTTTTAATTGTCATAACTTTTATCACTCATCTCAGTCCCAACTTTCGGACTTCCATACCAAACACTTGGAAACAAAAAAATGTTTCTGACATTTCACTGTTTTCCCCTCCCTTCTATCATTCAAATACCTCCTGAAATGTAACCTCCTCCCTAGAAATCTCTCTAACTGGAAGACAGACACTGATTCCTTATGCCCACCCATATTTATATAAATGTTACCCTTACACTCTCTGTTCTTTCTTAATAGCCATGATAATATCATACACTTTACCCCTTTTTATTTGCAGTGTAAATACTCTGCTAGTTGAATTTATACATTTGTTTTTGTTTATGTGTTCTTGTCTTTGCTGCTTCATACATTCCCTAGGGCATAGGCTAGGACTTTAAAAGCAATACTCATGTTTTTCTTTTCATTGTAAAAATAGTTCATGCTTATTTTTAAAATTTTGGAAAATATGGAAAAGTAAGCAGAGAAGAAAAACCACCCATATTCCCACCACCCAATTACCATCACTGTTGATGTTCTTGTAGTTTCCCTTTTCATCTTTTTTCTCCCTCTGCAATTGTTTGTTCATTTTATATGCTATATGTATAATTATTGTATACTTTTTTACAGCGTACAGTCTTATATATACTCTAATTGTAACTTTTCAAACCTGCATAATACACCATTCTAGAAATTTACCATAGTCTGCTTAACCATTACTCTGTTCATCTATAAATAATGCTACTGTAAACATCTTTGTACATAAAATTGGGTTTTTTTTTGTAAATAATTTTATTTCTTCCTTGATGATTTAGAGGGACTATCTTCAAACTAGTACAAATATTTCATAGATAATACCTGGCCATTTTCTAAGCAATTGAGTAATTTGTTGCACAATAAGCTACCCCACATATTTCAGCAAGAAATACATTAAATTTGAATAGTGAAGACGCTACATAATGAATTAGGGCACAATTAAAATTTGCTTTAAATATTTCTTTTGGGGAGAGGACACCACACTTCTACTCAACGAAGATAAACATTTTTACAGTCCAGAGGTCTTTTATTTTTTTGAACACCTGTTATACCGTGAATTCATAGGGAATAGGTTCCAGCAGCTCAGGCTGCTTCCCATTGGTTCTCACACAGTGTGCTTCTCTGGGTGGAGGAGGCTGGCTCTTCCGCCGAACCCGTGTACCTTTCTCTTTGGCTTCTTTCTTTATCTGACCATTTTCCTTCATGCGTTTCAGGAAGCTATCTCGGCTCTTGGAGTGCTTAATGTGCTCAATACGCACATTAATTCTCTCCGCAAGAATCTTGCCCTTAACTTGTTTGTTAACACAATGCCAACAGCATGCTGGGGAACATTGTAGACTCTTCCAGTTTTGCCAAGGTAACACCTGTGGGGCATTCCTTTTTGAACAGTACCCATTCCCTTGATGTCTACACTATCACCGTTCTTATAGATTCGTATATACGTGGCCAAAGGAACAACTCTATGTTTTCTAAAAGGCCTAGAGAACATATGTTGGGTGCTCCTCCTCTTTCCCTTTGTGTTCGTCATTTTGGCGAATTACTGGAAAATGGCGGTTCTGGCCAAAAGAAAGGGAGTGTTTTTTTGTTTGTTTAATTTGGTAATACAAGTTTACGCTCCCACTATTAATAGTTGCATGCCTTCTTATTTATTTATTTTTATTATTTATTTTTATTTATTTATTTTTTTGAGACGGAGTCTCACTCTGTTGCCCAGGCTGGAGTGCAGTGGACGATCTCTGCTCACTGCAACCTCCACTTCCCGCGTTCAAGTGATTCTCGTGCCTCCACCTCCTGAGTCGCTGGGACTACAGGCGCACCACCACGCCTGGCTAATTTTTTGTATTTTTAGTAGAGACGGGGTTTCACCACGTTGGCCAGGCTAGCCTCGAACTCCAGAGCTCAGGTGATCCGCCTGCCTTAGCATCCCAAAGTGCTGAGATTACAGATGTGAGCCACCGCGCCCAGCTTGTGCATCTTTTTATTATTTTTTCCTCAGCACTGGGTGTGTTACTATTTATATCTGAGCTCATTGTTGTATTGATTTGCATATCACTGATCATTATGAGATTGGATATGTGTTCCATATGTTTGCCAAGTAGTTGTTTTTGTTTTTTTTTTTTTTCGTGAATTTACATTCTGTGCCTATTCGTCAACTGACTCTTAGAATTTTTCTTGTTGATTTGTATGAATATAAATAAAATACTAACCTTTATCATATTAATTGCACATTTTACCAATGTTTTTATTTATTTTTAAATTCTGAGTATATTTTTGACAACCAAAATGTTTACTTTTTTAAACAATTTAATTTGTGTCATTCTTGCACAGCAGCCATGCTAATCTCTGTATCGTTCAATTATAGTATATGTGCCCAAGCAAGCAGTTCTTTTGCTATTTTTATGTTTAGAAAGTCCTTCCACTTTCCGGCCAGGCGCAGAGGCTCACGCCTGTAATCCCGGCACTTTGGGAGGCCGAGGCAGGCGGATCACCTGAGGTTGGGAGTTTGAGACCAGCCTGACTAACATGGTGAACCCCGTCTCTACTAAAAATACAAAAAATTAACCGGGCGCGGTGGCACATGCCTGTAGTCCCAGCTACTTGGGAGGCTGAGGCAGGAGAATCGCTTGAACCGGGGAGTTCAAGGCTAGAGTGAGCTATGATTGCCCCTCCACTCCAGCCTGGCTACAGAGCAAGACTGCGTCAAAAAAAAAAAAAAAAAAAAGAAAAAGAAAAAAAAAATCCTTCCACTTTCCAAAGTCCTTCCACTTTCCATAGGCTTAATATATTTGTATTTCTATTTACTTTTGTCCCCCCACTCTCCCACTATGGCTTGGTTGTCCATATTTTGTTTTTAATTATAAGTGAATATATTTTGATGTATTGAATAGGGTGAGAATCTGTTGTACTTTTTCAAATTGCTAAACAATTCTATTAACACCATCTATTAATTAAGCTTGTCTTAATGATTCATTATACTTTCATTAACAAGGATGAATTATGTGTAACTATATTCCTGCTCTCTTCTATTTCATTGTAAATATATTTATTCTACTAGTTTAGTAATATAACTATAGTCACATGGTGTGTTTCGATAGCCCAGAAAATCTAGTCTTCTTCTTTAAAAAGTTATTTTAACTTGTTATTCTTAAATATGATTTTTAGAATAACTTTTCAAGTTCTTCCTCACTATACCCCCATTCCACTGCCATTTTAACTGAAAATATTTTAAATTATAATTTAATTTGAAAAGAAATGTTTATGCTATTCCATCTTCCCAATCAGTAGTTGGTAACTTTTATTCAAAAAAATTATATTTATTTCAGACAGGGTCTTACTCTGTCACCCAGGCTGTAGTGCGGTGGTACAATCACTGTTCACCACAGCTTTGACTTCCTGGGCTCCAGTGATCCTCCTACTTCAGCCTCCTGAGTAGCTAGGACCACGTGTGCCTGCCACCATGCCCAGCTAATTTTTGTATTCTTTTGTAGAGACAGAATTTTGTTATGTTACTCAGGCTGGTCTCAAATTCCTGGGCTCAAGCGATCTGCCTGCCTCAGTTTCCCGAAGTGCTAGGACTACAGGCATGAGCCACCACACCCAACCCAAAAATGTTTAAAAATATTTATTAACAAAATGTTATAGATGTTATCACCTGGGCCACACAGATTTTTTGCTGAGATTATTTCTGGATATTCTAAAAATTTTGTTGTCATTCTGAATAGGACTTTTGTTTTGATTATTTCATGATTATTGATTATGATATATTTAGCATCTCTTACCCAGCCATTTTATTGAACTTATTGTGTCTATAAAATTTTCTCGTTTTGAAATTTTTAAAGATTTATTGATAACTACCATATTTTAATGTAAAACAATATCAATTATAAGCTATATAATTATTTTACATACCACCAAAGGAAAGGACACTAACAAGCTATCATTTTTGAGATGTATCTCAATTTCAGAGAGTCTACAATGTGAAAAAGAAAATCTTAAATTTGACAAAATGTCATGTATGTCTAAATAATGTTTAGACATTTGGTTTGGTTTCTTTCCTACCAGTAATCATACCTCACATCTATTTCAGGTCTCAGTTCTTTAACTGTAGCAGTAGAGACAGACAACAGATATCCTTGTCTTTTGTCAGTTTTCCTCAGAAACAACTCATATTTAAGCACATGTTAAGTTCTGATTTAAAATAAATACTCACTATCATGTTAAGACAGTGTCTCTCTATTCACTGATGTATGGACATCAGTTAAATACTAACATCATATCTACTACAACATATGATTTTATTTACTTAACGTTTTTCTTCAACTGTGTAATTTTTTTAGATTTAAATTCCACTAAAAAGGAAGCTTTGCACCATTATAGAAGATGGAAAAACAATCATTTTCTATAAATAGAAGGCAACCATAAAAATAAATAAAATAACACAAAACAATGTTGTAACATTCTATTACTGTTCCTTGCTTAAGGCTCTGAGCTTGGTTGAGTGCCGTGGCTCATGCCGGTAATTGCAGCACTTTGGGGGCAGATCACTTGAGGCCAGGAGTTTGAGACCAGCCTGGGCAACATGGCAAAACCCCATCTCTACAAAAAATATAAAAAATTAGCCAGGCGTGGTGGCAAGCATCTGTAGCCCTGCTACTTGGGAGGCTGAGGTGGGAGGATCACCTAAGCCTGGGAAGTCAAGACTGCAGTGAGCCATGGTTGCACCACTGCACTTGAGCCTGAGCAACAGAGTAAGACCCTGTCTCAAAAAAAGAAAAAGGCACTGAGCCTAATGCCAACTGCTCAGTGGGGGGAAAAAAGACATTAGGAAGTGTTAGGAAAGTGTTAAAAATATATGCTAGTGCACCAAACTCAAACTTTCTTCTGGCAGTAATTAGACTACAGAGATATTTGACATAGAATAATGTTATCACTGCAGTTAAAACTATGCTGAGTCCCATCTAAAATTATCTATCCAATTTGCTTTTGAAGCTTTCTTAGGAATTTGTTTAATATTTTATCAATTGCTTTTTTGGTATATGTTAACATTATTGTATAGCTAATGATTGACATATGTATCATATAAAGAAAGTTCCAGGCCAGGCACAGTGGTTCACGCCTGTAATTCCAGCATTTTAGGGGGCCGAGGCTGGCCGATCCCCTGAGGCCAGGAGTTTGACACCAGCCTGGCCAACATGATGAAACCCTGTCTCTACCAAAAATACAAAAATTTTTGTAGTGGTATGTGGTGGTATGTGCCTGTAATCCCAGCTACTTGGGAGGCTGAGGTAGGAGAATTGTTTGAACCTGGGAGGCAGAGGTTGCAGTGAGCCAAGATTGTGCCACTGCACTCCGGCCTAGGCGACAGACTGAGACTCCATCTCAAAAGGAAAAAAAGAAAAAAAGAAAGAAAATTTCCAATATTATGTTACAAGGATAATATTGTTACAAGGGTAATATTATGTTACCCTCGTAGTTCTAGAGATAAATACACACACATTCATCCCAATATACTGCTACTTTTGAATGGTTTATTTAGGATTTTCCTATTTATAACTGTATCACCAAGGTTTTAGGTATTTTGATGTGGTTGTTGCAGGAAACAGAAACCAACTTCAGCCAATGTAAGCAACAGCAGAAAGTATAGCTGGGCACCACGAGGGACTAAACCCAGGACATGCGAAGCTCCAATGAACCAAGCATGTTCTTCATCTTTTCAAGCCTAAATGGTTTTCATCTTTTCAAATACGTCTACTTTATTATTTTCCCCATGTCCTTAAAATCAACTTGTTCTACTTTTCTCTACATATAAACCAAATACAACAACTTCAACATCATACACATACAGTGAATTTAACAGAGATCAAGAAGTGTCTCTTGTTCCAATCCATATTCTGAAAATTTTATACTATCCTTATTCAAACAATTAGTATATGTATATGATCACACAAATTTAAAAGATACGATGGGGTATACAATGAAAAGTATTATTATAATTCTTCCTCCACTAATTGTATAATTTTTTAGACTTAAAAACTTTATACCATGATGGAAGATGAAAAAACATCTTTCATAAATGGAAGGCAACCATAAAAATAAATAAAGCCTCCATAAGCCACTTAGTTCCTTTCACAAAAGGAAATGGGTGTTCAGTTTCTTTTATTCTTCCCATAGGTACACAATCATATCCATATATACATATATTTGTTAGACAGGGTTTCACTCTGTTGCCCAGGCTGGAATGCAGTGGGGCGATGATAGCTCGCTGCGACTTCAAACTCCTGGGCTCAAGTGATCCTCCCACAGAGTAGCTGGGACTACAGGGTCCAGCCACCCCACTCAGCTAATTTTTTCTGTTTTTTGTAGAGATGGATTCTCACTTTGTTGCCCAGGCTAGTCTAGAACTTCTGCACTCAAGCAATCCTCTTGCCTCAGCCTCAAGAGTAGCTGGGATTACAGGCACTTGCCACCACACTGGGCTAATTTTTTTCCATTTTTTTATAGAGCAGGTAGGGTGGGGTCAGGGAAGTCTCACTTTGTTGCCCAAGCTGGTCTTGAACTCCTAGGCTCAAGCGATCCTCCCACCTTGGCCTCCCGAAGTGCTGGGATTAAGGGCACGAGTCACTATTCCTGCCCTCCTTCTTTCTTTTTTAAAAAATTTCTTCTTAATCGTTGTTTTTGCTTTCTATAATTTGCTATGTAACATTGACCTTATTTTCCTCTTGCTTCTGCAATGATTTGGATTTTGGATTAAAACATTCTTGTTAGCATGCTAATAATTACCTTGAAACATAAGCAGTGTTGACCATACATGTCTCTGATCATAAATTTAAAAATAAAACTATATCTTTTGTAACTTTCTATTTGGATGAGAAACTTTGCACATTTGCTGCCTCAAACTTTATCTTTCTCTCTTCTTTTTTAAAAACACTATAACTTTTTTTCCAAGTTTTACAATATTAATTCAAATTTGTAGCTAAACTATGATTAATGTTTATATTTCTTTCTGTATGTTTAATTCCCATGTTATTTCTAGTCCTAGAGAATCTGCTTTCTTGAATCTTAATTTTGACTCATTTTGGGCAACCTAAAGTAAAACTTTAAATAATTTTAAAATGAGTAATACTTAGGTGAAATCTTGCATAGGTAAGAATGCCTATTGTCTTCACATCAGTGACAACATGGGTAGATACAGTTTTCTAAAAATTCATTACATTTGCTCCATTTTCTTTTTTAGACTTAGTGCCACTGAGAAAAAGTTAAAAAGCAATCTGTGCTTTGCTACTTTATAGGCAACATTTTCCAACTTAGCTCTTGTAAGATTCTTTGTGTATTTCTGAAATTCAAAAACTTCACTGGTATAATCCCAGAAGTGGATCTCTTATAATGTTTTTCTGAAAGAGAGAACTCTTTGACTTGGTTCTTTTTTCTCCTCAGTAAAATGTTTTTCTCATATATTAGTTTATTGATAATGCTCCATTTATTTCATTTTCTTCTTTTGGAACATCAATTATCAATACTTAGGGTCTTATCTCTGTCCTCCTTATCTGTTTTTATTTTTCTTTCTTTCTTTTCTTCTGCATTCTGGGAAGACTTCCAAGTTTGTCTTCTGAAACATGAATTTAATTTTCTGCACTGAGAAATTATTTTTACCTATTAGTAAACTCTTGTACTTCATGATTTGATCTGCAATTCTGCTATAAACTGTTCCCAAAATGGATGTTATTGAGTTACTGCATTTTAATTTTTATTAAAAAAATTTTTTTTAGAGACAGAGTCTCATGTTATCATCCAGATTGGAGTGCAGTGATGTGATGATAGCTCACTGCAGCCTCAAATTCCTGGGCTCTAACAATCTTCCCACCTCAACCTCTGGAGTAGCAGGGATTACAGGCACACACCACCATCCCTGGCTAATTTTTTTTATTTTTTTTTAAATTTTGTAAGATCTTGCTATGTTGCCCAGACTGGTCTCAAATTCCTGACTTCAAGTGATCCTCCTGCCACAGCCTCTCAAATAATTACTGCCTTTTAAAATTTTGATTTCCTTGAAGGCTTTTCTAGCCTGTTTTTTTGTTTGTTTGTTTTTGTTTTTTGTTTTTAATCTCAATCTGTTTTCATCGCATTTTAGACTGCTCTCTCTCTCTTTTTTTTCTTTGTTTTTTTTGAGAACAAAGTCTCGCTGTGTCACCCAGATTGGAGTGCAGTAGTGCAATCTGGGCTCACTGCAACCTCCGTCTCCTGAGTTCAAGCACTTTTCCTGCCTCAGCCTCCTGAGCAGCTGGAACTACAGGTGCACACCACCATGCGCGGCTAATTTTTGTATTTTTAGTAGAGACAGGGTTTCACCATGTTCGCCAGGATGGTCTCGATCTGCTGACCTTGTGATCCACCACCCTCAGCCTCCCAAAGTGCTGGGATTACAGGCATGAGCCACTGTACCTGGCCTAGACTGCTCTCTCTTTTTAATAGCCTGTTTGTATTTCATAGGTGCAGATGTAATATATATAATTAGATATAATATCTGTTATATACTGTATATAATACATTTACATATAATACATATAAATATAATGTATATTTAGTAAAACATACATATTGAGTGTTCAACTCAATGGACTTTTACATATGTATACACCTGGGTGAACAGTACCCAAGTCAAGACACAGGACACTTTCAATACTCCCAAATATTTCCTCACTTTCCCTTCCCACAAACCTTACCCACCAAAAGTAATCAATGTTCTGATTTCTATCACCATAGATTCGTTCTACCTGGTTTTGAACTTCATGGAAATGGAATAATACGGTATGTACTTTTTTGTGACTTCTTTGGTTTTTCATAGTTTTTTTTTTTTTTTTGCATTTTTTATTGTGGTAAAATGTACTTGACATAAAGTATACTATTTTAACCATTTTTCAGTGTACAATTAAGTGGCATTAAGTACATTTACATTGTTGTACAACCATCATCACCATTTATCTCCAGAACTTTTCCAAAGTGAAGCTCTATTCCTGTTAACTCCCCAATTCTTCTCTCCCCGCAACCCTTAACAACCACTATTCTACTTTCTATCTATGAATATAACTATTTTAGGCGGCTTATATAAGTGCAATCATATAATATATGTCCTTTTCTGTCTGGCTTATTTCACTTAGCGTAGTGTCTTAATATTTCACCTACAATGCAGCATATAGAAGAATTTCATTCCTTTTTAAAGGCTGAATAATATTCCATTATATGTATATAGTACATTTTGTGTACCCATTCACCTGTCAGTCGACATACAGGCTTTGTTTTAAAATAAACAATCTTTCTAAAATTTCTTCCTCTGCCTGTAGAAAATCAGTATTAGATGAAGACTTTTCTGAGTTCTTAGGAGATCTGTCTTATACTATAGATCTTTTTTCCTTAGCCTCCACTATTTTTCCCTTATTTTCTCGTCTTTGAATTGGAGGGAAAATATCTAGGCCCAGAATTTGGAAACAGATAAGGTACAGAGTTTTTCTATTTAGTACATCTAACTTAGGTACTGGCCAAGTGCGGTGGCCTATGCCTGTAATCCTAGCACTTTGGGAGGCTGAGGCAGGTGGATTGCCTGAACTCAGGAGTTTGAGACCAGCCTGGGCAAATGGCAAAACCTCATCTCTATTTAAAAAAAAAAAAATTAGCTGGGTGCTGTGGTGCACACCTGTAGTCCCAGCTACTCAAGAGGCTGAGGCGTGAGAATCACTTGAACACAGCAGGCGGAGGTTGCAGTGAGCTGAGATTGTGCCACTTCACTGAAGCCTGGGTGACATAGCAAGACTCTGTCTCAAAAATACAAAAAAATAATAACAACTTAGGTACTGATGGACGCTTCTCTAATACTTCGTGATTTGACATGCAAAGCCAGTTTTTATTGCTTAATGAGCATTTATCTTGTGTCGTTTTTTTGGAATGAAATGGTCTCTTCCTAATTCTATATTAGGAAGAAGATGTTTAACCTAGAGAAGCGTAGAAGTTTAAGCGTATTTATCCTTTAATGCCATTGAGTGGTGAATGAAAACTCTAACTCTTCCCCAGATTGTACCACCTTTATGGTTCCTCTACCTTTACCCCACCTGAAAATCATATTCAAGGTGGCTAGTATCCCAAGATCTCCATTTGAGAGGACTTCGTATCCCAAGATCTCCATTCTCTTTATCCTAGCCTATTATGCGCTGAGAATTGTAGAACCTGAATTGGCTAAAAGGTGCTGTTAATGACGGGATGGGACACTGACCATTCAGAAATCAGTTTTCACACGGTGAAAGCCATGGCTGCCTAGTCTTCTCATTAACGAAACTCTGTGTTCCCAAATTACGGGCACTCAGGGGAAGTGAGGGGAGATATAAAAGAGAACTCTTTTTACCTATTTTCCAGCTGTGTTTTCCTAATTCAAAAGATGCTATATGAGGCCAGGCATGGTGGATCATGCCTGTAATCCCAACACTTTGGGAGGCCAAGGTGGGTGGATTGCTTAAGCCCAGGAGCTCGAGCCTGGGCAACGTGGCAAAACCCTTTGTTTACAAAAAAGACAAAAAAAACAAACAAAACAAAACAAAAAAAACTAGCTGGGTGCACTGGCACATGCCTGTGGTCCCAGCTACTCAGCAGGCTGAGATGGGAGGATCACTTGAACCTGGGAGGTCAAGACTGCAGTGAGCTATGATTATGCCACTGCGCTTCAACCTGGGTAACACAGCAAGACTCTGTCTCAGAAAAAAAAAAAAAAAAAAAAAAGGTGCTGTATGCATCGCTATGCACTTCTGTTTCTTAATTTGACTCTACTAAGAGTTTAATAATAGAAATACTTCTAGGATTCTCCTCTATGTTTGACTTTTATCTTTTGTTTCACAGGTTGTTGTGTGTCGTGCATTTTCATTTTTTGATACTACTTTATGAGTATTTATTGGAAGCTTGGGAGAACCATTAGGTGTAATTAATACTCAGCCACCACCCTAGCCCTAACAGATGGGTCCAAGATTGTTTAAGTTACTTTATATAACCTGTGTGTTGTAAGGTAATCAAGGAAGAGTCTCTTCTCCCACTAACCTGATACCTTAAATGCAAGTATTCGATTTCTTTGTGTTGTAAAGAATTTACCATTCTCAGGAGTCTCTTATAAAAAGCAAATATTCTCCAAAAAGATAAAATTGTATCGTCTTTGTTTGATAGCTTTAGGTCATCAAGCAGAACTGGTTTACTCTGGTAGTAAGGGAGTGAAGCACAGAAGCCAATGACAGCTAATTTTGCATTTTCCAGCATACAGACAAGTACTTTAAATGCAAGGAAACAGAAACATGTTGTCTGCTCTAAACCTTCCCTAGTGTCCCAGGCAATCCCTGAAGAGTCATCATTACTTCCTATCTAGTGTGTCAGCTGTTTTACAAGCATCAGAGAAGAACTGGAAAGCAACATCATATACTGCTACTGCTGATCAATCCAATCCCAGGCTCTTTACTGTAAACTGGTGATTTTCTATGATTTTTTTTGTCATGTTTTGTTTACCACTGTAAATCATGTTAGGACATCTTGCAGTCCAATATGAAAAAGACATCAAAGTGGGCTGCTCTAATTGAAGCAGGCGCTAATAACACAAGTCCACCCACACACCACTGGTTTTGGCCCTGAAACTGCTCCGTGGAATGCCTAGAGCTTTGAGGAGCAAAATGTCTAAACAGTGATCCTAGACATCATTGGAGGGTGTTTGTGCAAGGCTACCCACTAAAGAAGAGTATGAGAAAAGACATCAAGATCTCAACATAACTGGAATACTTGAGTTCTGACTTCGGTCAGTTATTTTAAGAATACACTTGATGAATATTGTCTATACTTAGCACTCTTACCCCCTTCTTACCCTAGGCAACTACTGAGGGAGTTCCACTGACCTATGTGATCTCCAAGACTTCATCCTTCCATTATATGAGTTTCATACATCCTTACAAATATCCTCAAAAAAAAAATTTTTTTTTCTTTTTCTTTTTTGAAACAGGGTCTGACTTTGTCACCCAGGCTGGAGAGCAGTGGCGCAATCTCAACTCACTGCAACCTCCACCTCCTGGGCTCAAACCATCCTCCCACCTCAGCCTCCCACGCAACCATAGGCGGACACCACCATACCCGGCTAATGATTTTTTTTTTTCTCTGTAGAGATGGGGTTTCATCATATTGCCCAGGCTGGTGTTGAGCTCCTGAGCTTAGGCAATCCGCATGCCCCAGCCTTCCAAAGTGCTGGGATTACAGGCATGAACCATCATGCTCTGCCAAAATTTTTTCTTATATCGAATATCAGGATGTGACTTCCTATTCGGATCAAAATGGAGCACATCCACTATAACCTGTATCTCCTGCTGATTATAACTAAAAACTCAGGACAAAATTAAAAAAAAACATCTGACGACTCTTGAAAGTAAATAAAACAGGCAAATAGTGATGTGGAGTCAAAACTTGAAGAAGCAACACATATGACAATGATTTTTCATTTTTCCTTCTTTTCTCCTGTGGCTGTGCCCCAAGGGCAGGCCTCAAGTGCAGAACTTCTTAGTAGCAGTGATCCAGGCAATTAAAACTCTTAAAAGAAACCTTATCTTTCTGCACAGAAGAACTGGAAAAAGGGACCTCCATGGGACAGAGTGTGGAAGGAATCCTGGAGAGAAGTGTACTGGAGAACAGAATGTCTTAATAATATGTAAGAAACCACACAAATCCATGTTTACCTTTGAGGTGCATATGCATGGGAGGAGACCTAAGACAACATAGCACAGCTTTGAGAATTGAACTAATATGTAAAGCACCACGCAAGTTTCAGACTAACTTCTTAGAAGTATGTGTGTTGAACAGACCCAAAGCAGCATTCATTGCATTTTGAAAACTGAACTGAGATGGGAACACTGCCCACAGAAAGTGATTTTTAAAACTTGCAGTCTGAAGCTAACTGGAGTGATTGCCTGCTAAAATGATAACATAAAGTAATAATAACAACATCCCTTAGAGGATTTTGATAGGACTCATATCCACACAATTTAATATTCAAAAAGTCCAGAATACAATTCAAAATTACTCAACAAAGAACTGGAAAAATGTGACCAGTTCTTTTTTTTTTTTTTTCCCGAGACGGAGTCTGGCTCTGTCGCCCAGGCCGGAGTGCAGTGGTGCCATCTCAGCTCACTGCACGCTCCGCCTCCCGGGTTCACGCCATTCTCCTGCCTCAGCCTCCCAAGTAGCTGGGACTACAGGCGCCCGCCACCATGCCAGGCTAATTTTTTGTATTTTTAGTAGAGACGGGGTTTCACTGTGTTAGCCAGGATGGTCTCAATCTCCTGACCTCGTGATCCACCCGCCTTGGCCTCCCAAAGTGCTGGGATTACAGGTGTGAGCCACCAACCCCAGCCCTGACCAGTACTTAAGAGAACAGACAATTAACAAAGGCCAACCCCAAGATGACACACCTGGTAACATTATCAGATAAAGACTTTAAAATAGATACTATAAGTTCCATGAGGTAAAGGAAAACACGTTAAGTAAGTAGAAAGATCATTTTAAAAGAAAATAGAAAATTTAGTATTGAAGCATACAATATCTGAAATTTAAAATTTACTGGATGGGGCCGGGTATGGTGGCTCACACCTGTAATCCCAGCTCTTAGGGAGGCTGAGGCAGGCATATCACTTGAGGTCAGGAGTTCAAGACCAGCCTGGGCAACATGGTCTCTACCAAAAATACAAAAAATTAGCTGGGCATAGTGACACGTAACTGGGGTGCCAGCTACTCAGGTGGCTGAGGTGGGAAGATCACTTGAGCCTGGGAGGTGGAGGCTGCAGTGAGCCAAGATTGTGCCACTGCATTCTAGCCTGGGTGACAGAGTGGACCCTGTCTCAAAGTAAATACATAAGTAAAATAAAGTTTATTGGATGGGTTCAATAGCAGAATGAAGATGACAGAGAAAAGAGTAAGTGAACCTAAAGATAGATTTTTTTTTTTTTTTTTTGAGACGG
>NW_012117932.1:1515034-1533343 GCF_000951035.1 Colobus angolensis palliatus | reverse complement strand
AGGATGGTCTCGATCTCCTGACCTCGTGATCCACCCGTCTCGGCCTCCCAAAGTGCTGGGATTACAGGCTTGAGCCACCGCGCCCGGCCTCCTAAAGATAGATTAATAGAAGTCATCCAATTTGAAGAACAAAGAGAAAAAGATTGGAAAAAAAACTGAATAGAACTTCAGAGACTCATGGGACTATATCAAAAGTCTAACACTGATAACACTGGAGTCCTATAAAGATACTGGTATGGAAAAAACATTTGAAGATAATGGCTGAAAATTTCCCAAACTTGGAGAAAAAGACATCAATTTGCAGATTTAAGAAGTTCAGCAAACCCAAAATAGAATAAACTCAGAGAAAAGCACAAACACATTATAATGAAATTACTAAACACTAAATGTAATGAAAAAAATCTTAAAAGCAGCTAAGGAAAAATGACACATTATATATAGGAGAACAATGATGTTGGACTTCTCATCAGAAACCATGGAGGCCAGAAGACAGTGGAACAACATCTATAAAATTATGACAAAACTGTCGAGCCAGCATTCTATATCCAGCAAACATATCCTCAGGCATGAAGGAGAAACAAAGATATTTCAGATGAAGGAAAACTAAGAAAACTCATAGCTAACTCAAGGAAATGTGCAAGGAAGTTCTTCAGACTGAAGCAAAATAATCCTAGGTGAAATCTGGAACTTTAGGAATGAATGAAAAACAGCAAAAATAGTAAATAGCTGGATAAATCTGAAAGATTGTTTGCTTTTTTCTTCCTTTTTAGTTCTTTACAATATGTATAGTTGTTTTTTGTTGTTGTTTTTTCTTGTTATTGTTGTTTGAGACGGAGTCTCACTCTTGTCGCCCAGGCTGGAGCGTAGTGGCGCAATCTTGGCTCACTGCAACCTCCAACTCCATGGTTCAAGCTATTCTCCTGCCGCAGCCTCCCAAGCAGCTGGGATTACAGGCACACGCCACCATGCCCAGCTAATTTTGTCTTATTAGTAGAGACGTGGTTTCACCATGTTGGCCAGGATGTCTCAATCCCCTGACCTCGAGTTGCACCCGGCTTAGCCTCCCAAAGTGCTGGGATTACAGATGTGAGCCACCGCGCCCGGCCTAAAATATGCATAATTGTTGAAAGAAAAAAAAATTTTGAAAGAAAAATTTAACATTGTCCTATGGGGTTTTTAATGCTTCTGTAGCTTTAATATATATGACAACTATAACATAAAGGAAGGAAGTTAAAGGACCTTTATGGTTGTAAGGCATCTGCATATTACTTAAACAGTAAAACATGACTCTAAGTAGACCCAGAAATGTTAAGTATTTCTATTGTACTACTTAGAGCAGTCATTCTTCATTGGGGTCGAGAGGACATTTTTGATTGCCATAACTGGAGAAAGGCGTGTGACTGTCATCTAGTGGGTAGAGGTCAGAAATGTTGCTAAACATTTTACATTGCACAATGCAGAACAAAGATTTATCTGGTCCAAAACAAAGAATTATCTGTTTCAAAATATCGATAGTGTTAAGAGTGAGAAACCCTGCTCTAGAACAACTAGAAAGAGTGAGAGTGAGAGAGAACGAAAAAGCAATATGTAAAATAGAGTAGAATACTAAACCTATCCAAACATTCCAATAGGAAGGCAGAAAGGGAAAGGGAAAATAAGGAAACAAAAAAGCAGACAGGACAAACAAAAAATACATAATATAATGATATAACTAAATCTAAACATTCCAATAATTACATTAAATATAAATGATCTAAACATGGCAACTAAGAGATAAAAGTTACTATATTGGCTTAAAAAACCTATGTGCTGCCCTCAGGAAAGGCAGTTTAATTATAAAGACTTAAATAGGTAAATAATAAAAAGGTAGAAAAAGATATACCATGCAAAAAATAATCAAAAGGAATTTGGAGAAGACATAATCCTAAATGGGTACACATCTAATAAGAAGGTTTCAAAATACATGAAGGACAAAAACAAATCTTAACAAATTTACATAATTTGAAACCACACAAACCATTTTAACTGACCATAATAAAATTATGTTAGAAATCAACAACAGAGGTGCAGCACACCAACATGGCACAAGTATACATATGTAACAAACCTGCACAGTATGCACATGTACCCTAGAACTTAAAGTATAATAATAATAAAAAAAAGAAAAAAAAAGAAATCAACAACAGAAATATAATTCCATTTTGTTTTTGCATATGGATCTCAAATTATTGGATTGCCAGTTGCTAAAAACTGTCCTTTCACCATTTAATTTCTTTGGCAACTTTATTGAAAATCAATTGAGCAATTTTGTGTGAGTCTATTTCTGGACTCTCTATTCTATTCAACTGATCTATATGTTTGTCTTTCACCAATACTATGCTGTCTTGATTACTCCAGATTTATAAAAGCCTTGAAATCAAGAAGTGTGACTGCTGCAGCTTTGTTTGTATTTTTCAGAATTGTTTTGGCTATTATAGGTCCTTAGCTTATCCATGTACATTCTATTTATTATTTTGTCTTATTTTAAAATTAAATTTCATTTATTTTTAGAGATGGGAGTCTTGCCATGTTGCCTAGCCTGAAGTTCAGTGGATATTCACAGGCATGATCACAGTGCACTACAGCCTCAAACACCTGTGCTCAGCAATCCTCCTGCCTCAGCCTCCTGAGTAGCTGAAACTACTGTGTGCACCACACCCAGCCATGTAAATGGTAAAACCAACCTGCTAATTTCTACAAAATACTCTAGTGGGATTTTTATTGAGATTACATTAAATCTATAAATCAATTTGGGAAGAACTGACATCTTAATAATATTGAGTCTTCTAATCCATTAACACCATATAATTTCCATTTACTTAAGTCTTCTTTTATTTCTGTTTGTTTGTTGGTTGGTTGGTTAGTTGGTTTGTTGGTTGGTTGGTTGGTTTTTGAGACAGAGTTTCACTCTTGTTGCCTAGGCTGGAGTGCAATGGCACAGTCTTGGCTCACTGCAACCTCTGCCTCCCAGGTTCAAACGATTCTCCTGCCTCAGCCTCCCAAGTAGCTGGGATTACAGCCATGAGCCACCATGCTGGTCTAATTTTGTATTTTTAGTAGAGTTGGGGTTTCTCCATGTTGGTTAGGCTGGTCTCGAACTCCCGACCTCAGGTGATCTGCCTGCCTCGGCCTCCCAAAGTGCTGGAATTACAGGCATGAGCCACCACACCCAGCCTACCTTCTTTTATTTCTTACATCAATAATTTGGAATTTCTAGCACATATTTTGTTAGATTATACACAAATATTTCATATTTTTATATTGTTTATATATAGTATTATCTTCAAATTTCAATATATGACAGTTGTTCTTAGTTTATAGAAGTACAATTGGTGTTTGTATATTGACGTTAAATCCTTTGATTTTTACAAGTGATGGGTTTTGTAGTTTATAAAATCGAAAAAAAATCTTGTGATTTTCCTAAATTCACTTACTCATTCCAGTAGATGTTTTATATATTCCTTGGAGTTTTTTATTTAGATGGTCATGTAGTCAGCCAATAGAGACAGAATTATTCATTTTTTAATATGTATTCATTTTATTTCTTTTTCTTGTCTTAATGCACTGGCTTTGCTTTCCAGTACAGTGTTGAATAGAAGCAATGAGAGTGGACATCCTTCCTTTGTTTTTGATATTAGGAGAAACCATTCAGTCATTTACCATTATGTTAGCTACATGTGCCCTCTATTAAAATGGACAAGTTCCCATCTTGGTTTGGTGGGCTTTTTAGAAATTAAAGTATGAATGTTTTTTCTTCATGCATTGAGATGATCATATGATTTTTAAAATTCCATTGATATGGTAAATTACATTGACTTTTAAATACATTTTAAATATTAAACCAACATTATCCCATTTCTTGAATAACTTGTCATTAAGTGTTATTATTTTAATAAATTGCTGGATTCAATTTGCCAACATTTTTGAAGATTTTAGGTGTCTATGTTTATATTCTCTATCTCTCTCTCTCACGTCTGTGGGGTGTGTGTGTGCGGCTTGCCCTCTCTCTCTTATTTTTTTCTTTTCCCTTTCCTTTGGTTTGTTTCACTGTCACAGTAGTGCTAGACTCATACAGTGAGCTAGGAAGTGTCCTGTCCTCTACTATTTTCTATGTTTATGTAGAATTGTTATATCTTTAAATATCCGAAATCTTCACTGGGGAAATCTAGAATTTTCTTTGTTAAAACTTTTAAACTACAAATTCATTTTTAAAAGTAGATACAAAGTTCTTCAGGTTACCCGTTTCTTCTTGAAGGAGCTTTGTTAATTTGTGTTTTTCTTCTAAGTTATTATATTTCTGAGAATAAATTTTTAAATTATATTCCCCTATTGTCCTTATAATGTTGGTAGTGTCCCTAGTCATGGCCTCTCTTTCATTCCTAATATTGGCGTAATTTGCCTTTGCTCTCTTTTAGTTTGGCTAAAGGTTTATACGTTTTACTGGTCTTTTCAATGAATCGGCTTTTTATTTCATTGTTTTATTATTTCCTTATTTTCAATTGTATTGATTTCCACTGTTATCTTTATTATTTCATTTTTTCTACATGCTTGCATTTATTTCATCCTTTTTCTAGATTCTTAAGCTCAAAGCTTAGACTATTATTTTTACACACTTGTTCTTTTTTTTTTTTTTTTTTTTTTTTTTTGAGACGGAGTCTTGCTCTGTCGCCCAGGCTGGAGTGCAGTGGCCGGATCTCAGCTCACTGCAAGCTCCGCCCCCCGGGTTCACGCCATTCTCCTTCCTCAGCCTCTCGAGTAGCTTGGACTACAGGCGCTCGCCACCTTGCCCGGCTAGTTTTTTTGTATTTTTTAGTAGAGACGGGGTTTCACCGTGTTAGCCAGGATGGTCTCGATCTCCTGACCTCGTGATCCACCCGTCTCGGCCTCCCAAAGTGCTGGGATTACAGGCTTGAGCCACCGTGCCCGGCCAACTTGTTCTTTTCTAATATATACATTCTGTTTTGTAAGTTTTCCTTTAAGTGTTGGCTGCAGTCCACAAATTTTGATTTTTTAAATGTGTTTTTGTTTATTTTATTTGTTTTTATTTTTTTCGATTCAAAATATTTTCTAATTTCCTTGAAATTTCTCTTTGGCACATGGTTTATTTAGAAGTATGTGGTTCAATTTCAGAATATTTGAGGATTTTCCTGATATCGTCCTATTGTTTTCTTGTTTAATCCTGTTCTGGTGAGATAATAGATTATGTATATGGATTTTTTTCCTCAGTGGATTTTTTTTTAATAACCATGATATAAAATTTGCGATTTTCAAGTTCACAATTCAGTGGCATTAAGCACATTTACAATGTTGTGTAACCATTAGAACTATTTCCAGAACATTTTCATCATCAACAGAGGCTCTGCACTCGTCAAACAATAGCATACCATTTCCCCCAACCTCGTGTAACCACTAGTCTATTTTCTGTCTCTATGAAATTGCCTATTCTGTGTATGCTTTTAATTCTTTAAAGTTGTTCATATTTCTTTTATGGTCCAGAGTATAGTCTATTTTGGTTAATGTCCCATGTACATTTGGAAAGATTGTGTAATCTGTTGATGTTGGGTAAAATATTATTTTAAAAAAGCTAATATGGTCAACTTAATTGATAGTAATGTTCTTTTATATCCTACTAATTTGTAATTAAATTCTTCTATTGATTTCTAAGAAGTGTTGATGTCTGCATGTATAAATGCAGATTTCTTTATTTTTCCTTTAGTTCTTTTAGCTTTTGTTTCATGTATTTTGAAGCCCTATTGTTAGGTGCACACACATTTGGTATTGTTACATCTTTAATGTGTTACACATTTTAATTATGCAATGTTCCACTTTATTCATAATAATGCAGGTTGAGCATTACTAATCTGAAAATCTGAAATTCGAAGTGCTCCAAAATCTGAAACTTTTGGAGTGCTGACATGACACCACAAATGGAAAATTCCACACTTGATTCCATGGATGGATTGCAGTCAGAACATAGGAGTACAACCCAGTCTATTCAGAATGCCTCCTCATCCCTAGAGGACCCACTTGCTGGTCTCTTGACTGCTTCTAATGTTCCTTCTCACCTAAAAAAAATAAAAGTACAGTATACAGTTACCTTTTAGTCAAAACACAGCATGGTGGGTTGAGATTGAAAGCCTGCCGCTGTTTTTCATGTTGTTGTTGAATAGCTGATCCAAGTATTCTGGTGGTGCTGCTGTGCTGTTTTGTTACCCTACGCACATTATTTTTTCGCCATTAGTGATATGTCATATCATTTTCAGTATTAATGATATGTCTTTTTTTTTTCTATTAGGTACTCGTGTGAATAAGCGTGAGAAAATGATTGTTTATTGGTAGCATATGAATTCAGAGTCAGGAATGACGGTGATGCCAAACCACTACAGACCATCCACATGGGTGGCTGCGAGAGGGGCACCTTTGCTTTCTGATGGTTTAGTGTACCCAACTTTGTTTCATGAACAAAATTATTTAAAATATTGTGTTAGGCCAGGCACAGTGGCTCTCGCCTGTAATCCCAGCACTTTGGGAGGCCAAGGCAGGCAGATCACCTGAGGTCAGGAGTTTAAGACCAGCCTGGCCCACATGGAGAAACCCTGTCTCTACTAAAAATACAAAAAATCAGCTGGGCATGATGGTGTCTATGTGTAGTCCCACCCACTCAAGAGGCTGAGATGGGAGAATTGTTTGAGTCCAGGAGGCAGAGGTTGCAGTGAGCTGAGATGGCACCACTGCACTTCAGCCTGGGTGATAGAGTGAGACTTAATTTCAAAAAAATAAAAATAAACTAAAATATTGTATTAAATTACCTTCATTCTATGTATATAATGTGTATATGAAACATAAATGAATTTCATGCTTAGATTTGAGTCCCATGCCCAAGATATCTCATTATGTGTATGTGTATATCACGAAATCTGAAAAAAACACAAAATACAAAATCTGAAACATTTCTTGGACCAAACACTTTGGAGAAGGGATGCTCAAACTTTACTTCTTTTTCCAAATCTCCTTTAATGTAAGCTATCCAGATTCATGAACTGGAAGTACTCCATCTCACATTCCCCAGTCACATATCTTAATCTAATTTAGTCAGAAACTACAGTGGTTTACATGTTTCTAAAAACAGAACTATTTGACTTGCACAACAAGTGGAAAGCTGTGTAGTGACTGAAATATATAACCTCCAAATACAAGGAATTCTCACATTAGCAAAAGAGAAAGATTTTAGAAATCATTCTGTGGCGGGTAGTGGGAATCGTAGATTGAAGTTTGAAATCCTATACAAAACCCTCTGTTGTGTTTCTCCTTGCATTTTGGGACCTCTAGCCTGCTTTCTTGTCTTATACTTCTTGGAAACTAATGTTCTCCCAGCAAACATCAATAGGACTACCAGAGTGACCCCTAATGCCAGAGTACACACACTCCCACTCCCTAAATGCCAACCTAAATTCCTGAGGGAGCCAGGATCAACTGATATCTATTTCTGGACCTCAGGATAGTGCAGAGTTTTGTTAGGGTGTTTTTAGTCCTAACAAGGCAGCGTAAGCCAGCATAGCTTGCTGTGTAATTGGTGTACGAAATAGTATCCCTCGTTACTTATTCATGACTGTTATTTACTTTAAAAACACACACATACACACTTTTGTTTATTTATTTTAGAGACAGGATCTCACTCTGTTGCCCAAGCTGGAGTGCTGTGGTGCCATCACAATTCACTGCAGCCTTGACCTCTCTGGCTCAGGCGTTCCTCCTGCCTTAGCCTCCCCAGGAGCTGGTGCCACCATGCCCGGGTAATTGTGTGTGTGTGTGTGTGTGTGTGTGTGTGTGTGTGTGTAATCCTTCCACCTCAGTCTCCTGTCTAAAAAAACTTAAAAACAAAAACAAAAAAACTCAATACTACAAATCAGAAAACAGTCCTTACTGCTAAAGAAAGAGAACACTGTCTTTGGTAAGATTTGGCAGAAATGTTAACTGATGAAAATGGGGAGTACCTCTTCTGAGTCTCAAATTTCTCTTCTGGCATATGTGGATTATAATGCTTCCCGCAGGGAATTGTTCTGAGAAATAAGATAATTGAAAGAATTTAATAAACCGCAAAATTCTAAGTAAATGGTAGTTGTTAATGTTGCTTTTTATATGCACCAATATGATTTATCACCTTAATAATTTAGTTTTAATTGAAAAAGTTGATATGTTTATTTGGCTTATATTTCTTTCCAATTGCTTGTTTCCTTTATAAAGAGAGGCAGTTGGCATTTCAGTAAATTATTTTTAAAAGTCCTTTATCCTTTATATTTTCTCCTCTGCTTTCTATTTTTGACAAGATGATCAAATCCATCCACATTATTTTCTATGTAGCCATGTTTATTTAAAGGTATTTTAAGTACACAAAATATTTCCACGAATATACATGGTACATCTTATCTTTTAAAGACTAAATTTGAAAAGGTAAAAATCTTTGCTCCACTATTTATGACATATATTTCCCCTAGATACCAGTGTTGAAGTTCTCAGAATTTGTATCTAATCATCACTGTAGCTCAAGATATATATATATATTTAGAGTGCAAGCAATTGAGAAAATCAAATAACTGAAAAAATCCTACACTTCATATTTGCAAGCTATATATATATATAGCTGCAGACAAGGCCAGTTGCAGATATAGCCTCACTGTGTAACTTGTCTATGCAAAATATAGTTTTAAAGTCTGTATGCACTGGGCGCAGTGACTCATGCCTGTAATCCCAGCACTTTGGGAGGCTGAGGCGGGCAGATCGCCTGAGCTCAGGAGTTCAAGACCAGCCTGAGCAACATGGTGAAACCCCGTCTCTACTAAAATACAAAAAATTAGCCAGGCGTGGCAGCACATGCCTGTAGTCCCAGCTACTTGGGAGACTGAGGCAGGAGAATCGCTTGAACCTGGGAGGCAGGGGTTGTAGTGAGCCGAGATCGTGCCACTGCACTCTGACTCCATAATAATAATAATAATAATAATAATAAATAATAAAGTCTGCATATAAGGTATACATGTTTTTTTGAAATATGTGAGGTTGACAAGAATAATTAAAATATAACAAATTATATTTTAAGATAATTTATTATCCAGGCTTGGTAGCTCATGCCTATAATCCCAGCACCCTGAGAAGCCAAGGTGGGCGGATTGCTTGCAAATATGAAGTGTAGGAGATTTTCAGTTATTTGATTTTCTCAATTGTTTGCACTCTAAATAAATAGGAGTTTTGCACATTTTGCATTAAACAGGCAATTGGGACAGGAAGAAATACATTAATAGTGACGAAGGACTGGCATTTGTGAAAGATAGAAATACAAAGAAATAAACATGTAAGTTTACAAACTATTCATATTTAAAAATATGAGAATTCATATTCCAGTTTCGGAATGGATATCAGTATTCATTATTCAGTTGCTCTCTATTAAAAATGAATGACCAGATTTTTAAATTGAAGCACTCCAAAAGATTTAAAATGTTAATTAAAAGAACTTTTTATGTTTTTTGTAATTAAAAGACAAATATAGGTATTTCACTAAGACATTTATTTCAAACTTCATAACTTGAATAAAACATCAGAGTGAGGTGTTGGATGAATATAATCCTAATAGTTAATATTTATAATTCTAATGACTATTTATTATATTTATCAAGATTTAGTAAAGCCTATGTGCCTTGTACAATTCTAGATTTTATCTGATTATCTCATTTTATTTAACATAATCCACTAACATATCTCCATTTTACAGATAAAGACGCTGAGCCTCAGAATATGAATTAACTTGTGCTATGTCAAGAACTAGATATGTGACAGAACACAATTTTAACTTGGGTGTCTGACTTCATAATCTGTGAATACACACAATGTGTTTGTGTGTATTCATGTGTGTGTGAATATACAAGTAAAGAATTTGTATTATTTTTAATTGTATTAAAAGAGGAAGCTAGGAAGATATTCCCTTCTCTGGTATCAAGTATAAACCACCAAAGACTTATACTTTTAAGGGATTTTCGAAAACATACAGTGTATATATTCACATTGTATACCTCATGAGTATATCTATGTTTTTTTTGTTGTTTTTTGCCCCCTTGACAGAATATAGTTCTTTTATCTTAATAGAAGTATGTTATTCTTCTACATGAATCCTTCTACAGCATCTATTATAATACATGACAGAAGTATGAAAATTTTTGAAAATCTGAAGCATCTCTGAGTGGCTAAGAAATCAAGCCTAGACATGCTGTAAAGCACCCTAAATGACTCACAAATAGCAGTTTTAAATTCCTTTTGACATTTTAACATTTCATTTATTTTTTTTTTAACCAACCTGGAAGATTGGAATTATTTCATTTATTTTAAGGGATAGGGTCTTTCTATATTGCCCGGGATGAAATGCAGTAGCTATTCACAGGCATGATCATTGCTGTCTACACCCTTGAACTCCTGGGCTCAAGTGATCCTACTGCTTCAGCCTCTGGGTAGCTGGGACTACAGGTGCATGCCATGGTGCCCATTAATATTTTATTTTTATTAAAACTATACATTCATCTAATTTTTAAAGTCAAATAGCTTTATGGGGCTTAAATAGAAAATGGTAGTCTTTAGATCTATCCTAGAGTAGCCCTGATAATATGCCTCTCATTTCTCCAACAGCAGGGAACATAATTGACAGTTGACTGTGGGCTCTGAAATCCATTGCTGCCATGCACACTGGGGCCATGCTTCCTACAGGCTGCTCCTAACTAAAAACTGAGTATAACAGACGTACTAAGGAAGGCTCATGCCTGGAAGACAGGGCTCCTCTGGCCAACAGCTTTAGTTCAAGGATTTTGCAATGTGCTTGCTGACCTTTCTTTAGATTTTGATTACAGACTATGAAACTCCTCTCCTTCACTCACATAGACATGCACGGAGGTCTGATGGCTCTCCAAGCCTCCCTCAGCTTCTTCTCCATGTTCTCTCACATCTAATTCCTTCTTGGCGTATGCTTCTTAAAGCACCTGGATTAATATACACCCTGCACATAATTTTTGGTTAGCAATATATAGTATTTAAACTGTGTTAATTATTCACATCTAATTTATGGTGTATTATGATTGCATTTTTCATAATTTTTTGCGTTTCTTCTAGTTAATTATTGCCTTGCTTATTTGTTTAATTTTCTGTATACCTATATTATTTCTTCCCTCATAAATTCACACACATTGACTTATCTATCAATTTCACCTTTCCCTTGGAGACATCCCTTTTTAAGCCTGCTATCCTCCTACTTCCATTTGGACTAATTTCCATTATGCCTAGTGAACTCGAATCATCAACTGCCCGGTGATTTTCTTTGTCTCTTTTCTATGAAACTTGTATGATGGAAAACATCTTTACTTTCCTCTTCTTCCACTTGACTGTTGCTTTGGCTGGGTATGAAATGTTAATTTAGAAGTAATTCTCCCTCAGATTTTTGAGGGCATTGCTCCATTGTCTTCTACCATCCAAGGTTACTATTGAGAAGTCCAGTGCTATTCTGATTTTTTTTGAGACGAAATTTCAATCTTGTTGCCCAGGCTGGAGTGCTATGGCATGATCTCGGCTCACGGAAACCTCCACCTCCCGGGTTGGCCAGGCTGGTCTCAAACTCCTGACCTCAATTGAGCCACCCACCTCGGCCTCCCAAAGTGCTGGGATCACAGGCATGAGCCACTGCGCCCAGCCCTGTTCTGATTCTTGACACTTTTGTTTTTTAATTCTCTGGAAAGTTTTAGGATTTTTTTTCTTTGTCCTCATTGTTTTAAAATTTAACGAGGCTGTCCCTTGATCTAGATGTTTTGCTTCCTTTATAGTGGCTCCATTGGCCTTCTTAATATTGTGTTTTGCTTTTTGTTTAATAGACTTTATTTTTTAGAGCAGTTTTACTTTTTTTTTTTTTTTTTGAGATGGAATCTCACTCTGTCGTCCCAGGCTGGAGTGCAGTGGTGCAATTTCGGCTCACTGCAACCTCTGCCTCCTGGTTCAAGCGATTCTCGTGCCTCAGCCTCCTGAGTAGCTGGGATTACAGGTGCGCCCCACCACTCCTGGCTAATTTTTTTTTTAATTTTTAGTAGAGACAGGGTTTCACCATGTTGACTAGGCTGGTCTGGAACTCCTGACCTCAGGTGATCCACCTGCTTCTGCCTCCCAAAGTGCTGGGATTACAGGCATGAGCCACCCAGCCTGGCCTTCTTTTTCTTTTTATCACTGAATAATATTCCTATATCTGGACATACCAGTTTACTTGTCCATTCACCTACTGAAGGATCTCTTGGTTGCTTCCAACTTTTGATGATTATGAATAGAGTTGCAATAAACATCTGTGTGCAAGCTTTTGTGTAGACATACATTTTCAGCCCATTTGAGTAAATACTAAGGAGCACAATTACTGGATTGTATGGTAAGAGTGTGTTTAGCTTTATAAGAAACTACCAAACTGTCTTCCCAATTGTCTATACCATTTTGCATTCCCACCAATGAAAGTTCCTGTTGCTCCATATTCTCACCAGCGTTTGGTGTTGTGAATTTGGATTTTGGCTCTTTAATAGGTGTATAGAGGTATCTTGCTGTTGTTTTAATTTTCATTTTCCTAATAACACATGATGTTGGCACCTTTTAATATGTTTACTTGCCATCTGCATGTCTTCTTTGGTGAGGTATCCATTCAGTGTTTGTTTGATATTTGAGACAGGGTCTCACTCTATCACCAAGGCTGGAGTGCAGTAGCATGATCGCTGCTCACTGCAACCTCCACCTCCCAGGCTCAGGCCATCCTCCCACCTCAGCCTCCAGAGTAGCTGGGACTCCAGGTGAGTACCACCACACTCAGTTAATTTTCATATTTTTCTAATAGAGATGGGGTTTCACCATGTTGCCCAGGCTGGTGTTGAACTCTTGGCCTGAAGTTATCTGCCCGCCTCAGCCTCCCAAAGTGCTGGGATTATAGGTGTGAAGCCACCACACCCACCCAGTTCAGGTCTTTTGCTCACTTTTAAATTGAGTTGTTTATTTTCTTATTGATGAATTTTAATAATTCTTTGTATATTTTGAATATCTGTCCTTTTCCGGTTATTTGCTTTGCAAAGATACTCTCTCAATTTATGACTTACCTTCTCATTCTCTTAACAATACTTTTGCAGGGCAAGTGTCATTAATTTTAATGAAGTCCATTTTGTCAATTCTTTCCTTTGTTGATTGTGCTTTTGGTGTATCTAAAAATCATCATCATATCAAAGGTCATCTAGATTCTGCCCCTCCCCCCCCCACCATTGCCCCGTTATCACTAAGAGTTTTATAGTTGTAGCATTTGACATTGAGGTCTTTGATCCTTTTTTTTTTTTTTTTTTTGACTGAGTCTCACTCTGTCCCCCAGGCTGGAGTGCGGTAGCGCGATCTAGGCTCACTGCAAGTTCCACCTTCTGGGTTCACACCATTCTCCTGCCTCAACTTCCCAAGTAGCTGGGACTACAGGCGCCTGCCACCACGCCCAGCTAATTTTTTTGTATTTTTTTTTTGTAGAGAGGGGGTTTCACCGTGTTAGCCAGGCTGGTCTCGATCTCCTGGCCTCGTGATCTGCCCGCCTTGGCCTCCCAAAGTGCTGGGATTACAGCTGTGAGCCACCACGCCCGGCCATCTTTGATCCATTTTGTTTGTGAAAGATGTAAGATACATGTTTACGTTCTTTTTTTTTTTTAACATGTGGATATTCAGCTGTTTTGGCACCATTTGTTGAAAAGACTATTCTTTCTTTATTGAATTGTTTTTGCTCCTTTGTCAAAGATCAACTGACTATATTTATAAAGATTATTTCTGGGCTCTCTGTTCTCTTCTGTTTAGCTATGTCTGTTCTTTCACCAGTACCAAACTGTCCTGATTATTGTAGCTTTATAGTGAGTCTTCTTTGGTGTTTTAGTTCATTTACATTTGATGTAATTATTGTTATTTTAGGTCTTAAATCTACCATTTTATTTTTTTGTTTATTTTGATTTTTGTTTCTCTTTTCTTTTTAAATTCTTTCCTTATGGGTTACTTGAACATTTTTTTAAATTCCATTTTTATTTATCTGTGGTGTGTTTGAGAATATTTAGTAGCAGGTGAAGGAATCACTTTTTAAGATTAATTTTTATTGATACATAATAGTTGCACTTATTTGTGGGGTACATGTGGTATTTTGGTCATGTATACGATGTGTAATGATCAAATCAGGGTATGTAGGATATCCATCGCCTTAAACACTTATTGTTTCTTTGAGCTAGGAACATTTCACATCTGTTCTTCTAGCTATTTTGAAATATACAACATATTATTAACTATAGTCCCCTTACTGCGCTATTGAACAATAGAGCTTATTCTTTCTATCTAATGGTATGTTTGTACCCACCAACCAACCTCTCTTCATCCCCTTCTCCACTTTTCCCAGCCTCTGGTAACTATCATACTACTCTCTACATCCATGATATTAACATTTTTAGCATCCATATATGAGTAAGAACATGTGATATTTGTCTTTCTGACCCTGGCTTATTTCATTTAACATAATGATTATCCATGTTGCTGCAAATAATAAGATTTCGTTCTTTTTATGGCTAAATGGCATTTCATTGTGTATATATACCACATTTTCTTTATCCATTTATCTGTTGATGAACACTTAGGTTGAATCTGTATCTTGGCTATTGTGAATAGCGCTGCAATAAATGTGGGGGTGCAGATAGCCCTTTGACATACTGATTTCCTTTCCTTTGATAAATATCCAACAGTGAGATTGCTGGATCATATGGTAGTTCTATTTTTAGTTTTTTTGAGAAACCTCCGTATTGTTTTCTATAGTAACTGTACTAATTTGCATTCCCACCAACAGTGTATAAGAATTCCCTTTTCTGGCCGGGCGTGGTAGCTTACACCTGTAATCCCAGCACTTTAGGAGGCCGAGGCGGGCAGATCATGAGGTCAGCAGTTTGAGACCATCCTGGCCAACATGGTGAAACCCCATCTCTACTAAAAATACAAAAATTAGCCAGGCATGGTGGTGCATGCCTGTAATCCCAGCACTTTGGGAGGCTGAGGCGGGCAGATCGCCTGAGCTCAGGAGTTCAAGACCAGCCTGAGCAACATGGTGAAACCCCGTCTCTACTAAAATACAAAAAATTAGCCAGGCGTGGCAGCACATGCCTGTAGTCCCAGCTACTTGGGAGACTGAGGCAGGAGAATCGCTTGAACCTGGGAGGCAGGGGTTGTAGTGAGCCGAGATCGTGCCACTGCACTCTGACTCCATAATAATAATAATAATAATAATAATAAATAATAAAGTCTGCATATAAGGTATACATGTTTTTTTGAAATATGTGAGGTTGACAAGAATAATTAAAATATAACAAATTATATTTTAAGATAATTTATTATCCAGGCTTGGTAGCTCATGCCTATAATCCCAGCACCCTGAGAAGCCAAGGTGGGCGGATTGCTTGCAAATATGAAGTGTAGGAGATTTTCAGTTATTTGATTTTCTCAATTGTTTGCACTCTAAATAAATAGGAGTTTTGCACATTTTGCATTAAACAGGCAATTGGGACAGGAAGAAATACATTAATAGTGACGAAGGACTGGCATTTGTGAAAGATAGAAATACAAAGAAATAAACATGTAAGTTTACAAACTATTCATATTTAAAAATATGAGAATTCATATTCCAGTTTCGGAATGGATATCAGTATTCATTATTCAGTTGCTCTCTATTAAAAATGAATGACCAGATTTTTAAATTGAAGCACTCCAAAAGATTTAAAATGTTAATTAAAAGAACTTTTTATGTTTTTTGTAATTAAAAGACAAATATAGGTATTTCACTAAGACATTTATTTCAAACTTCATAACTTGAATAAAACATCAGAGTGAGGTGTTGGATGAATATAATCCTAATAGTTAATATTTATAATTCTAATGACTATTTATTATATTTATCAAGATTTAGTAAAGCCTATGTGCCTTGTACAATTCTAGATTTTATCTGATTATCTCATTTTATTTAACATAATCCACTAACATATCTCCATTTTACAGATAAAGACGCTGAGCCTCAGAATATGAATTAACTTGTGCTATGTCAAGAACTAGATATGTGACAGAACACAATTTTAACTTGGGTGTCTGACTTCATAATCTGTGAATACACACAATGTGTTTGTGTGTATTCATGTGTGTGTGAATATACAAGTAAAGAATTTGTATTATTTTTAATTGTATTAAAAGAGGAAGCTAGGAAGATATTCCCTTCTCTGGTATCAAGTATAAACCACCAAAGACTTATACTTTTAAGGGATTTTCGAAAACATACAGTGTATATATTCACATTGTATACCTCATGAGTATATCTATGTTTTTTTTGTTGTTTTTTGCCCCCTTGACAGAATATAGTTCTTTTATCTTAATAGAAGTATGTTATTCTTCTACATGAATCCTTCTACAGCATCTATTATAATACATGACAGAAGTATGAAAATTTTTGAAAATCTGAAGCATCTCTGAGTGGCTAAGAAATCAAGCCTAGACATGCTGTAAAGCACCCTAAATGACTCACAAATAGCAGTTTTAAATTCCTTTTGACATTTTAACATTTCATTTATTTTTTTTTTAACCAACCTGGAAGATTGGAATTATTTCATTTATTTTAAGGGATAGGGTCTTTCTATATTGCCCGGGATGAAATGCAGTAGCTATTCACAGGCATGATCATTGCTGTCTACACCCTTGAACTCCTGGGCTCAAGTGATCCTACTGCTTCAGCCTCTGGGTAGCTGGGACTACAGGTGCATGCCATGGTGCCCATTAATATTTTATTTTTATTAAAACTATACATTCATCTAATTTTTAAAGTCAAATAGCTTTATGGGGCTTAAATAGAAAATGGTAGTCTTTAGATCTATCCTAGAGTAGCCCTGATAATATGCCTCTCATTTCTCCAACAGCAGGGAACATAATTGACAGTTGACTGTGGGCTCTGAAATCCATTGCTGCCATGCACACTGGGGCCATGCTTCCTACAGGCTGCTCCTAACTAAAAACTGAGTATAACAGACGTACTAAGGAAGGCTCATGCCTGGAAGACAGGGCTCCTCTGGCCAACAGCTTTAGTTCAAGGATTTTGCAATGTGCTTGCTGACCTTTCTTTAGATTTTGATTACAGACTATGAAACTCCTCTCCTTCACTCACATAGACATGCACGGAGGTCTGATGGCTCTCCAAGCCTCCCTCAGCTTCTTCTCCATGTTCTCTCACATCTAATTCCTTCTTGGCGTATGCTTCTTAAAGCACCTGGATTAATATACACCCTGCACATAATTTTTGGTTAGCAATATATAGTATTTAAACTGTGTTAATTATTCACATCTAATTTATGGTGTATTATGATTGCATTTTTCATAATTTTTTGCGTTTCTTCTAGTTAATTATTGCCTTGCTTATTTGTTTAATTTTCTGTATACCTATATTATTTCTTCCCTCATAAATTCACACACATTGACTTATCTATCAATTTCACCTTTCCCTTGGAGACATCCCTTTTTAAGCCTGCTATCCTCCTACTTCCATTTGGACTAATTTCCATTATGCCTAGTGAACTCGAATCATCAACTGCCCGGTGATTTTCTTTGTCTCTTTTCTATGAAACTTGTATGATGGAAAACATCTTTACTTTCCTCTTCTTCCACTTGACTGTTGCTTTGGCTGGGTATGAAATGTTAATTTAGAAGTAATTCTCCCTCAGATTTTTGAGGGCATTGCTCCATTGTCTTCTACCATCCAAGGTTACTATTGAGAAGTCCAGTGCTATTCTGATTTTTTTTGAGACGAAATTTCAATCTTGTTGCCCAGGCTGGAGTGCTATGGCATGATCTCGGCTCACGGAAACCTCCACCTCCCGGGTTGGCCAGGCTGGTCTCAAACTCCTGACCTCAATTGAGCCACCCACCTCGGCCTCCCAAAGTGCTGGGATCACAGGCATGAGCCACTGCGCCCAGCCCTGTTCTGATTCTTGACACTTTTGTTTTTTAATTCTCTGGAAAGTTTTAGGATTTTTTTTCTTTGTCCTCATTGTTTTAAAATTTAACGAGGCTGTCCCTTGATCTAGATGTTTTGCTTCCTTTATAGTGGCTCCATTGGCCTTCTTAATATTGTGTTTTGCTTTTTGTTTAATAGACTTTATTTTTTAGAGCAGTTTTACTTTTTTTTTTTTTTTT